>NW_021134630.1:253430-355386 GCF_004193835.3 Ostrinia furnacalis
TTAATCACTAATGTATCATATTTTATCATCGACATTTTTTTTGTGCTCACACTTACTTTAGTGAACATTGTTAAATGGGTGATTAGCAAATGTATACTGATTACTTTTGCAAGTGAACTCGTTTATATACTGCATCACAGCACAGGCATAGACAGTTTAAGTACCGTACAGAGTGATAAGACAAGTTGTAAAACAAGATCTTGACCTTGCCGCTGGCTTTTGGGCACTCTTTCGATAATTTTCATACATTATTGAATTAGAAATTCTTCATGATAAATTATTTTTGTTCTTAATGATAAATTATAATGCTTATAAAATAAAATAAAATCTGGTAAGCGTGAATATTTTTTTTTCACTTAACAAAAAATTATAGGTAGGTATCGTAATAATATTAAGATAATACCTATTTACAGCAACTAATAACTAAACAACTAATTTTAACCTAATTTATTTAATTAGTAACTCATACCTAAGCATACTGGTATATTTTATAGTTAGTTCCATTTTATTTTTTGCTTAATGTAGTACTCGTAGTAGGTATACTAATAAAGCTTATGTAGGAATACTTAATAAAATAAAATACTTTATGAAAATTTATTACCTGATACAAATAATGTATGATATTAGAAACAGAAATACATTGTCTACAATGTCATATTTGATGCCCAATTCTATTAAAAATAAAACCGACTCCAAAAAACGTGCATTAAAAAGTAGAAAAATAATAACTAATTACTTATTTATTAGGACGAATTAATAATAATTTACTTCAATAAATATTATACCATGATTGAATACCTTTGGAGTCGGTGCTAAGATTTTGAAACGTATGAAATTTGCCGGCACCTTCTCACACTTTTATACGCCATAACCATTCTGAGCAGATAAAGTGGAGTTTATCACAAACATCTTTGTGCTTCGGAAATAAATCATCATCATCATCATCATCATTTCAGAAATAGGACATACACTTCTGAACAAAATGCCTGCCCCAATGATTTCCATAATGGCCGGTTGGTAGCCTAACGCCTTCCTGCTACCTTTATGAGGTCGTCGTTAAACCTTGGACGTTCTACACTGACGGAATAATCTTACTTCTTACTAATTCTTATTCTTACTAATATTATGAAATATGCGAAAGTTTGTATGGATGTCTGGATGTTAACATGTTTGTTACTCTTTCACGCAATAACTACTGAACGGATTTTGATTAAACTTTACAGTATATACCTACTTTATAACCCAGAATAACACATAAGCTATAATTTATGACGATCTGTGACAAACTAAATTTCACACGGGTGAAGCTGCGGGCAAAAGCTACTTCGGAAATAAATAAAAGAGTTAAAATTAACAGTTTAGATGTCAGAGGCCAAAGGACCAGAGTGGGCGCATATTATTCCCATGCCCTTTTCAGGGTACATACGCCTTCCAAATAATAAGCCCTTGCCCTAGCCCAGGTGTCTGGTGGTACTGAGAGGAAGTGGCGGATTATTTTATTACATTAAACAGTATTGTCAGTTGTTTTTAATAGTAAGGTTAGTTTATTTGACCGGTACCTATACACTTACCTATAGACAGGCAGTCTATCAAGACTAAGTATGGAATGGAGTACAATACTCTACTTTTCCATGGACATGAACGCAAGTTTTTGAGGATAGATGTTATTTGTTGTTGTTTCCCTTTGTTGTTGATATTTTTTGAAATCCATGCGAATGGAGTACTTAACAAGCAGCCACAAACGCGTTTGTTACAATGATTCCCTAATTAAATTAAATTTATTTATTTCAAGATGCTGTTGTTCCGTAAATATTAATAATTGTTTAATTTTCATACTGTCATATCCTACTCAAACAATTAGACAACTTTAGAGAACTTGTAACACGTTATCAAGAAATTTAATAAAAAGTTTATTTAGTAATTCTATGTGTGTTATAAATTGCTGTTTGTTTTCCTAACAACAAAATAAAATAACTAATCCGGACATAATGTTTTAATGCGAGAGTAATCTCGTCTGTCTCCATATTACCTTTTCTTGCCTAAACCACTCGGCGTATTCTGATGAAAGAATCTATAGACATAGTTTGAGATCCAGATAAAATATAGGCTGTTTTTATCCTGGATTGAACTGAGTGGGAAACACGGGCGTTAATTTTTCTATTCTTGTGAGAGTATAGCGGACTGAAGCCAGTTTTCTTATTTGTCTTAGATTAGATTGATGTAAATTATTAATTTAAATCGGATATATTTTAACGACTGTGTTTTACTTATTTAGTAGCGTTGGCGTTAACTTTTCTTGTTTGTATGAATGGTGATTGATGATAAAATCGTATATTACCTATATTCAACATTTTTTTCACGTTTTATTTCAATAGGTTTAATATTCATCTAACTAAAATCATATTGCATAAGGTTTCTCAACAAAAACTGGACAATAAAATTTAACACATTTCTTTCTAAAACAATATTTTAATAAATAAATAGTTCCGATTTCATTCTACATTAGTGGTGGTAGTACTGGAGGGCGGGGGCGGCTTTGTACACAACAGGGGCGGCCTTGTACACAACAGGGGCGGCCTTAACCACGACAGGGGCGGCGGTGGGGGCGGTGTTGTGCACGACCGCGTTGAAGCCGTTGTGGTCGTCGGCGGTGTACTCCACGGTCCTGATGGAGCCGTCAGCCTCGTGGAAGGAGTAAGAGCCCTTCACCACATCGCCGTCGCGGGACTCCTGCTGGGACTTGTTGTCGCCGGTGTGGCCGTCAGCGACGGAGTAGGTGTACTCATATTTGGGGTGAGCCTGGAAGAATTAAAAATAGCTGTTTAAGAATGCAATCCAATGTTTATAGTTTTATAGCAAGAATTGATTTAATATATTGCAGTAAATAATAAAACGGTACATACGATTTCTTCGTGAGCCAGGACCTTGGCGACGGGAGCGGCGTGGTAGGCGACGGCAGGGGCGGCGTGGTAGGCCACGGGGGCGGGGGCGGCGTGGTAGGTGACGGCGGCGGGGGCGGCGTGGTAGGCGACGGGGGCGGGGGCGGCGTGGTACACGGGGGCGGCCACGGCGAGCTTGGCGACGGGGGCGGGCTGGTCGTGGCGCACGATGCTCTGGGAAGAGACCGCCGCGGCGGAGGAGTAGTGGGCGGGCGCGGCCAGGAGGCCAGCCTGGGCCACAGCCACGAAGGCGCAGAGAGCTACCACCTGTAAAAAAATTATCATATTAAAATTTGTTTTAAATATAATATCGTCATTGGTCCCATATTTTATTAATTTACGTTCGGACTTACTTTAGAGAACATTGTTACTGGAGTGATTAACAAATTGATACTGATAAGTTTTTCAAGTGAACTCGTTTATATACTGCATACATTTTGTATTAACGGTAGTAATATTGAAGATCGTGATAGTAATAGGTGAACTTGTAAATCGAGATAGTGACCTTGCTTCTGGCTATGGGACAGTGTCACAATTATTTTCATTCATTATAATGAGAGTAATAAGATACGGCCAATTATTGAGATTAACTTTAAAAACTTCACTACGGTTTTTAAACGGTTTACATTCTTTTTATGCATTTTTATAAGAAGAACAAACTAAATCAATATTAAAAAATCAATTCGATCTTAACATCCGTTATTATTTTATACTGTTAACCATGAATGGTAATACTGAAGTAAAGATCGTTAAAGAGATAAAATAATAGTTGCCTGGAATCAAGAAATGGGTTAATTTCTTAGCGATAAGACTGCCCTAATCGTGCAACTACAACAGGACTGAAAATTAGTACGGAACGTTTTTTTACCCTTAAAGGTTTTGCTTGTAAAATACATAATTTTATCCATTATCGCAAGTTTTTATACGTTCACCAAGCATGATCGATGAACTTAAGTCATGATAATCATACATGGTAAGTAAATACTAGCTACCTAGGCTGAATTGCTCCAGATGGTGAAAAAAAAGTAATCTTACTTTAGCATTAACAATCGTCAAAAATCTGTCAAACTCTATACAAAAAGCACGGGTTATCGTTATAGACTATAAGTTAAGGCCTATTCAAACCTGAGAGATATTCGCTGCCGCTGTGGGTAGAGGTACATACCACAGTAGATAAATTAAAACAGTACGGAAGCTTCATACAAACGCTCGAAATCAGACTCACGCACACAGACGCACGCTTTACACGAGCTCTAAGCGAACCTCGCAGTCCATCCGTCGCGAGTGTCGCGCGCGTTGTGTTTTTATAATAATTTAATTTTATTGCATGCGCTGTCCGCTGTATTTTTAAAAACATGCCACGAGTGTATTGCGTAGTATACGGATGCTTGAACTCGGCATCTTCAAAACCAGAACTTTCATTTTTTAAACTTCGTAATAATTCAGAATTATTCTTCTTAATTACGTAATTACGCTTTTTAACAATTTATGTGTTCTATTTGATAAAGTAATTTGCTCCGCAAGCTTTTGTGCTAAGTGATGAACTGTATTTAAAATGAGGCAATAGGTATGTGAAAGTAAATATCCGGTATTTTATTTATGAGAATAGACCTTCTACCGGCCTCTAATAATACTTAATCAATTTATTCGATTATGTAGGTATTCGATCATTATAGTAGGTACCTAATTTATTAACGATTTATTTTTTTGTTAACTACTTAGTCAATTAATTTATTCCATTAGGTATTTGATAATTAAAAAACCTTAATAAACGATTTAATAAATAAGTAAGTAAGAACCTAATTATTTTATAAAGATTAAGAGTGCCAACCCTAACACTCAGTTGAAGTGTAGGTATTTAACTCGCCGAAAGGGCTAAGCTTCCGTACTGCTTTAGCTCATATATATACTGTGTACATACCGCGCGGGTTTCGTTCAGGTATTTAGTATCAAGTATCGCGGCTAGAGCGACCTGAGCGATATTCGCTGCCGCTGTGGGTAGAGGTACATACCACGCGGGTTTCGCTCAGGTATTTAGTATCAAGACGGTAGCGAATACCGCTTAGGTCTGAATAGGCCTTTACTGTTAAAGTTAGGCGGTGTAACTCAGCCCTATCCTTAAACCATGTAATTCCCTTCAGGAATATGAACAAAAGCTTGCCAATATTTGACTACTAGTGTAAAATTGTTATTTCATAATTTTAACAAAAATTAAAACCGACTCCAAAAACATGTGTTGGTAAGCGCATAACTCAACAACGCCTGGACCAATTTTACCATTTCTTTTTTTAATGTTCGTTGAAGTCCAAGGATGGTTTTTACGGCGAGATTTCCAAAATTCAACTCCTAAGGGGGTAAAACGGGGTCCACGCGTACTAAGTCGAGGGCGGCCGCTAGTATTAAATGAATTTTCATTACGCCTGTTCATGTAAGTATTAGTTTATCGATTACCTTTTTATTTAACTAAGTTCATGCCTCACGTCACATCATAAGCTCACGAATTTGATTAGTAGAAAAACGGGTGTAGTCTTATTTTCTAAGGTATCGTTAATTCGATTTTTAATGATCATTTTTTATTATGAATCTTGATCTTATAAATAAAAACATAAATTCCTAAATTTTGAAAATAATGATTAGGTATAAAGATCCAATTATTATACGAATTACCTAGTAGAAAGAAATGCACGCTTTACTTTAATTTATGTCACTTTTAAGATGTCTGGAAAACGTTATACGTAAAAGACTGGGTATACCTACAATATACATGTAGACAATAAAGGTGGAAAAGAAAATACGACGAAGACGTTGAAAGATATTCCAATTTCGGCGTATGAAAAGTGTTTCGAGGAATCGTAGAAGTGCTGTCGTAAGTGTTTTGCCTCTAATAGAAGTTACTGTCAAGGGAACTGATAATTGAAATTACTCCTTGTATTTTATCCATCCATCCAAGGGTTGGATTGGGTTTGGTTTTTGGGACGCAGTAGTACTTGCCAATCATATTCATCACATCACGTAACATTACGGGGTTCGAATCCCCAATCCTATTTGCATTGTAGTTCGATACATAAGCCACACAGCCAGAAGCCCATTAAATAAGTAGAGTGTGTAGTTTCAAAAATAAATATATAAAGCACATTAAATACCATGAGTTAATCAACCTGCAACTTATACGTAAAATTTGAATTTATTAAGATGAATAAAATTGTGATACATAAAATGTAATTTTTTATGACTTGCAGCATCGCATGTGCATTTGCCGAGACCCTAATATTGTATTGCACATAATTTTACTTCGCTCTATTTCAATCGGTAAACGTTAACAGAAGCTAAATCCGTCCGAATTACAGGACGTAATATTGATTGTGTAATAATACTGATAATATAGAGACAGTAAAGTGTTTTATTTTTAGTCCGTAGAAAATTTAAATAGATCTTTCATGAGAACTATAAAGTATTTTTAATTAATGTTCCATAAAACGTTAGCCTGAGCTCGAACTCAGTGTACCTACTTTAAAAAGTTTATACTATTGTTTCACTTAAAATGGGTAAAAGGAAATAATATAGTATTATTTTTTAAGTAAATGTTTATTTAAACATATTCTTTTATCTTGCAATAAATAATTTATCAGTTCTAATTTTGGTTATGGCATGTTCATTATTTAGTGGTGGTAGTATTGGAGGGCGGGGGCGGCCTTGTACACAACAGGGGCGGCCTTAACCACGACAGGGGCGGCGGTGGGGGCGGTGTTGTGCACGACCGCGTTGAAGCCGTTGTGGTCGTCGGCGGTGTACTCCACGGTCCTGATGGAGCCGTCAGCCTCGTGGAAGGAGTAAGAGCCCTTCACCACATCGCCGTCGCGGGACTCCTGCTGGGACTTGTTGTCGCCGGTGTGGCCGTCAGCGACGGAGTAGGTGTACTCATATTTTGGGTGAGCCTGGAAGAATTAAAAATAGCTGTTTAAGAATGCAATCCAATGTTTATAACTTTATAGCAAGAATTGATTTAATATATTGCAGTTAATAATAAAACGGTACATACGATTTCTTCGTGAGCCAGGACCTTGGCGACGGGAGCGGCGTGGTAGGCGACGGCAGGGGCGGCGTGGTAGNTTGCAGTAAATAATAAAACGGTACGTACGATTTCCTCGTGAGCCAGGACCTTGGCGACGGGAGCGGCGTGGTAGGCGACGGCAGGGGCGGCGTGGTAGGCCACGGGGGCGGGGGCGGCGTGGTAGGTGACGGCGGCGGGGGCGGCGTGGTAGGCGACGGGGGCGGGGGCGGCGTGGTACACGGGGGCGGCCACGGCGAGCTTGGCGACGGGGGCGGGCTGGTCGTGGCGCACGATGCTCTGGGAAGAGACCGCCGCGGCGGAGGAGTAGTGGGCGGGCGCGGCCAGGAGGCCAGCCTGGGCCACAGCCACGAAGGCGCAGAGAGCTACCACCTGTTAATTAATTTATAAGAAAATTAAGGAAGTTCAGGAGAAAATGACAATAGATATTATATCATTATCCCTAAACTCAAACTTACTTTAGAGAACATTGTTATTGGAGTGAATACTAAATGAATACTGATAACTTTTTTGAGTGAACTCGTTTATATACTGCATAAAAATTTGCATAGGCAATTCGAATATCATTGAACGTAGTGCTGTTAGGAGAAGTTGTCAATCGAGATAGTGACCTTGCTACAGGCTGTGGGGCACTGTCACGATTATTTTCATTCATTGGATTTGAGATTGTAATCTTCAGTCGATTAATCATATTCACTCAAAGAAGCTTTATAATGTAAGTTTTAAAGATGTCGAATTAAAATAATTTATTTTCAATCAATAAGCAACATTTTTTACCGGTATTGGTAGAATTAATTCTTCTTTCTTTAATTATTTTTTGTCTGGGAAAGATTATTATCTTTGCAGGTTATGTATTTTTTTATTTATTTGTTTTATCAAGAAAGTCGTTACTTTCTTGACTACTTTGCATACCTAGCCGTTGCTAGGTATGCAAAAGAAATTGTGTATTTATACGTGTATGTTTCTGAGTGGGCTGGTTCTGTTCCTGCTTAAAAATTAAACTTGGCGAGGGATTACGTGGCATCACAGAGAGAGTAAAAATATCTACCTTACTGTAGACATCGTTGTAGATGGCGCTTGGCGTGATAATATAAGGGCATGTTATGAACTTATGTTTGGTATATTTTTTATATTTTTTTGTAACATATTGCCTTATTGAAGGAGAGGGCGCCTCTACGCTCCATCATCGAGGAGGCGTTCATGTAGTCGCCCCTTCTGATACATCAACTGTTACTTAGATGGTTCTTATGTTCTCGCAATGCGGTTTACTGGTGCGACAGGTAATTTTTGCAGAAGCCGCCTACTATACTTATTGCTGTTCTTCAGCCTAGTATTGATTACGATTTCCCGGCGAACTGTCACGAGCTGCATGCTGGGTTGCGGAGCCAACAATACCCAAGCAAAAGCCTCCTAAAAACTTCTTTTGGGTATTCTTCTTCTTGTCGTGTCGACAACAAACCTTACAGAGTTTCAGCCCAAAACTCCGCCACAAGAGTGGCGTTGTCAGTAGCCTTCATTAGGTAAATCTTCTTGCGTGCAGTTGTTTGGGTACACAGGGCACGACATCATGTGCATGCTTTTGCTTATTATTGACTTTTAAATTTTGATGAAGTTTTTCATTACGTGTGACGCTTGAAACTAGCCTAACTAGCTCGTGTCTAGCCAATTCTTGAACTGTCTGCTGCTCTATGCTGCCGATGCCGTCGTCATTTACAAGTCATCCATGTAAAAGCATGCTAGCTATGCCTCTCCTATATCGTAAGTAGTGATTACGCAAAGAGGAAAAAGGGAAATAAATTACGATTCGATATTTTTTTAATTGTTTATTCAAAAATATTATGATAAAAGCTGGGATAAGATAATCAACCACGATCCAGTCGCGCGAGGCACACAGTCCAATGTAAATAAAGATTTTTTTTTTTTACTTTTCTTCGTAGATTTTTATTTCTTTTTGCACTAAATGCGTCTATCTATATTCCTGTATGTAAAATAAATAGATTCATTTGTTTACCAGATAACTACAGGTATCTTAATTACTTTTTTGTATCCAAAAGTTACATCAATTTTACTTTGCAACATTTCTGTATCTACCATATCTGAGCGACCAAACTTCGTGTAGGTATTTATAAACAAATTAGTTTTGCTCAACTACCAGTTACGATCTTTATTCATAGTGCTCATTGGGCCTCACTACCAGTACCAGTGTATTCCCGTTGTCCCCCACAGTTTTCCCTCCTCCGGTTGACATCAGGAAAAAATTGTTGGAAAAACTCGGAGCTGCAAGCATGAAGAGGGAGCTATGAATATTTGTGTAAAACAAACATCTAAATACCGTTGTGGCTAAACGCAAACTGCAAAAGCCAAGAAAAAAATGAAATCAGCATTTCTTTACAGAAACCATTATTTTTCATATTATGTTTTTTTTTTAAACTACTACTTAAAGAACTTGATTNGGAATTTTTTTCATAAATTTAATGGGTAATTGCTAAGAATATAGAAGAAATTTATAGTTATTCAGATGCAACATACATTTAATGATGTAATACAATCAAAATATCAATGAATTCCTACGAAAATTGCAATAAAATAAATATTACTTACGACGTCCAGTGACGGGGTCAAGAAACGCAGCCATTTTTCCGGTGCGCTCTCGGCTACTGATTCATTTAGCCGCCAAAACTGTTTTTTATTGGTTAGATCGAGAAGCGCACGATCAAGTGAGGTCGGTTTGGCGCGGAGAAACGAATTTGGCGCGAACTTATAATTTTTCAAAGAAGAAACTCACGATCGTTTCATTCAGGTGCGAAAGGGTTATGTATTTTTTATTTATTTGTTTCATCAAGAAAGTAAGGGCGAGGTACGAGTATGCAAAAGAAATTGTGTATACGTGTATGTTTCTGAGTGTGCTGGTTCTGTTTCTGCTTAAAAAATGTCTACTTTACTGTAGACATCGTTGTAGATGGCGCTTGGCGTGATAATATAAGGGCATGTTATGAAATTATGTTTGGTATATTTTTTAATATTTTTTTGTTACATATTGCCATATTGAAGGAGAGGTCGCCTCTACGCTCCATCATCGAGGAGGCGTTCATGTAGTCGCCCCTTCTGATACATCAACAGTTACTTAAATCGTTCTTATGTTCTCGTAATGCGGTTTACTGGTGCGACAGGTAATTTTTGCAGAAGCCGCCTAATACTTATTGCTGTTCTTCAGCCTAGTATTGATTACGAGTTCCCGGCGAACTGTTACGAGCTGCATGCTGGGTTACGGATCCAACACTACCCAAGTAAAAGCCTCCTAAAAACTTCTTTTGGGTGTTCTTCTTCTTGTCGTGTCGATAACAAACCTTACAGACTTTCAGTCCAAAACTCCGCCACAAGAGTGGCGTTGTCAGTAGCCTTCATTAGGTAAATCTTCCTGCGTGCAGTTGTTTGGGTACGCAGGGCACGACATCATGTGCAGGCTTTTGCTTATTATTGACTTTTAAATTTTGATGAAGTTTTTCATTACTCGTGACGCTTGAAACTAGCCTAACTAGCTCGTGTCTAGCCAATTCTTGAACTGTTTGCTGCTCTATGCTACCGATGCCCTCGTCATTTACAAGTCATCCATGTAAAAGCATGCCTCTCCTATATCGTAAGTAGTGATTACGCAATGAGGAAAAAGGGAAATAAATTAGGATACGATATTTTTTAAATTGTTTATTCAAAAATATTATGATAAAAGCTGGGATAATTAACCACGATCCAGTCGCGCGAGGCACACAGTCCAATGTAAATAAAGATGTTTTTTAGTAAATTTTTATTTCTTTTTGCACTAAATGCATCTCTCTATATTCCTGTATGTAAAATAAATAGATTCATTTGTTTACCAGATAACTACAGGTATCTTAATTACTTTTTTGTATCCAAAAGTTACATCAATTTTGCTTTGCAACTTTTCTGTATCTAACATATCTGAGCGACCAAACTTCGTGTAGGTATTTATAAACAAATTAGGTTTGCTCAACTACCAGTTACGATCTTTATTCATAGTGCTCATTGGGCCTCACTACCAGTACCAGTGTATTCCCGTTGTCCCCCACAGTTTTCCCTCCTCCGGTTGACATCAGGAAAAAATTGTTGGAAAAACTCGGAGCTGCAAGCATGAAGAGGGAGCTATGAATATTTGTGTAAAACAAACATCTAAATACCGTTGTGGCTAAACGCAAACCACAAAAGCCAAGAAAAAAAATGTAATCAGCATTTCTTTACAGAAACCATTATTTTTCAACTTATGTTTTTTTTTTAAACTACTACTTAAAAACTTGATTCGAATAATTGTCTAGGATAGGCTAGTTAAGTTAATAAATTATCAGTTTGTATGCTTTGAAATTAGAGATGCTATAGGCACCATAACTCCATAGCCCCGGTTGCTGATATTGGGTTTGGGGTCTTCCCTTTGAAGACACTTGTAGTAACAATCGATGACGAGACTTCTTTATAACCCTTCATAGGAAGGCAATAGCTTGTTGAACTAAGGGCCGACATGCATGGAAAATTAAGTTGGTTGGAGCATACAATATTGACTGTGAGAAAAATCTTGCTTTTGGGTTTGGAACGTACCTACTTACTATATTCATAAAGCTAAAGGTAATTAAAACGGAAATTGATTTATTCGAACTTATTCGTGTATTTCAATAAATAATTGATCAGTCCATTTCTTAAAGAATGGTGCCTAAGAAATTAGTGGTGGTAGTACTGGAGAGCGGGGGCGGCTTTGTACACAACGGGGGCGGCCTTGTACACAACAGGGGCGGCCTTGTACACAACAGGGGCGGCCTTAACCACGACAGGGGCGGCGGTGGGGGCGGTGTTGTGCACGACCGCGTTGAAGCCGTTGTGGTCGTCGGCGGTGTACTCCACGGTCCTGATGGAGCCGTCAGCCTCGTGGAAGGAGTAAGAGCCCTTCACCACATCGCCGTCGCGGGACTCCTGCTGGGACTTGTTGTCGCCGGTGTGGCCGTCAGCGACGGAGTAGGTGTACTCGTATTTGGGGTGCGCCTGGAAGAATGAAAAATATCTGTTTAAGAATCCTATCCAATGTTTATAACTTATAGCAAGAAATGATTTATTATATTGCAGTAAATAATAAAACGGTACGTACGATTTCCTCGTGAGCCAGGACCTTGGCGACGGGAGCGGCGTGGTAGGCGACGGCAGGGGCGGCGTGGTAGGCCACGGGGGCGGGGGCGGCGTGGTAGGTGACGGCGGCGGGGGCGGCGTGGTAGGCGACGGGGGCGGGGGCGGCGTGGTACACGGGGGCGGCCACGGCGAGCTTGGCGACGGGGGCGGGCTGGTCGTGGCGCACGATGCTCTGGGAAGAGACCGCCGCGGCGGAGGAGTAGTGGGCGGGCGCGGCCAGGAGGCCAGCCTGGGCCACAGCCACGAAGGCGCAGAGAGCTACCACCTATAATACAAAATAATCCTTTAACAGCACTTGAACACTACTTAAATCACTTTCATTTATCACCATCACTTTTATTTCACTGGTATTTTTTTAGGAGGAAGGAAATGCTAGCTTTGGTCAGCTTTAAATAAGGTTACATTTATAGAACAAATCTGTAAAAAAACTTTAACTCACTTTGGAGAACATGTTTGTATTTTGTTATGAGTAACAAATGACTATAGCCTATAGTCTTCGACCGCCTATTTTATAGTAACTCGTTCGGCATAGTAGGCTTAAGGCAACTCACAACTAAACCAAACAACCTTGCCTCGGGTTATGTTTTGACAAATCTAGTACCCAGTCACAAGATAACTTTCACAATTGAGAATTTCGTCCTTAGATCTTATCATAATTTTATGTGTCAAAAATATTACCTAACCCCAGTGGCATGCTTAGTACTAAGTTGATTATCTTAGGTCACTGCAACAAGTAGGTTTGTAGTTAGATCAATGTTTTCTTTCTTGTAATAAAACACATGCAAAAGTTTGTAAGGTGTAATAAATTAACAGTTCCTAATAATTATACTTAAAAATATGATAACAAATAGAAATTATATTACATAATTTCTTAAAGAATATAAAGTGTTAATAGCTTTTACAAAAAGAGAACTCTACAACTAAATATTCTACGCCCTATTAACAAACAATTTCAGGATGTTTATTCCAATATCATAACAGTGTAGCATAATCATTTGTTTTTATTTTGTGCCCACTAACATTTAATTATGTTGATGTTTATCATTGCATAAATAACCACTAAGGAATAAACCTTCGTTATGACAATTACATAGCTATTTACGGGTTTTTATGCACCGGCGAATACAAGTTTTTGTTCTGGACTGAGAGCAAGGTGCTTTTGTCAGCTTCTAAAGGGTTTTTTATTTGGATAAATGCTTGGGTGTGTGTAGGGTTGTTGAACGTGAGTCCAGCGTGTTGCGCCTTCAGTTGTCCGCGAGCAATGTTGTACGTGCGCGCTATGTTCAAAAGCATTCTGTGGGCTTTGGGGTGCGGCAAATACTCTTCGACGCTCATAATCGCTTGCGATACAGGTATAGCTTGTACATTCAGTCGAGGTAGAGCTTGTACACTCAGTGGATTGCCACCGTGGAACCTGGAATGTGACAATTGAAGATATAATAGACATTCAACTGCAATAGGATAACAACTGATTGTTATGAAAACTCTACATTTATAGATTACACATTATAGTGTAATATGATGGGAGAAGATCTAATTCTTAGGCTGAGTTGCATCAAATTGACCGTAACTATAACAAAAGTTAAAGTAAGATGGTGCAACTCAGTCAATCAATAAAACTCAGTAGATTTTAGTCATCATTTTTAGGTAATTTCTTGTGCAAAGTTATACCAACAGAACTCTTAAATAGGCAACATTGGTGTATCAGAGAAATATTAGGATGTAGATGTACAAATAAACTATACATTTTGTATGTGTCATGAAAAATATTTACTTACGGATGTGGTTTTTGTTTGTTGTATTCTTTTTTCACAAACGCTATTGTCTGTTTTGGTCGCGCAGGCGTCGGTGCTGTGATAGTGACTTCATGCTGCTTTGGTGCCTGAGTTGATGTAATGAACTCCTCGTTTTGCTTTTGATAAAGAACATATTGATTTAAGAAATTGATCTGGAAAAAGATTGTAATCGTTACAAAAGCGTAATAGTGTAGTTGCTCTACTCAGTTCTTACGATAAGTTGATGTTTTACCTTGTTTAGCTTGTCGCTAGGAGACATGTTAGGATAGCTCCTGTACACAGCATTATGCCCAGGATACCTGTTGACGGACTGAAGAACCTCGACATTATACCCCGGCACATACGACAAATGTTCTGGCTGACCGATTATACTTGGTAAATCATCAGATGGTTTGGGTTCCAAATTACGTTCAGGCGCTAAATTGATATGGCTAGGGCTAGGTATTGATTGGTATTGATTCTGACCATTATGAATTGGTGCGTACTGTATTTGAGGTGGCTCTCTGATCACAAATTGTGCTGGGACAACTGGCTTGTGTCTGTATTGATCTGGCTTTGGTGAAGTATAGATATGAACCGAACTAAACTTGTAGGATAACGGTACATCATGCCGCACGAAACTCTGAGATGAGATCGCATGGTTCGATTGTGGTTGATGATGCTCTGGGACATCTCCGGTGCACACTTTTAGAAGTGATATCACTGTTATGACCTGCAACACAAACACACTCTTTAATTTTGTCTTTAAACCAAGTTTTTAGCACACACTTCACAGAAAAAACATCTCACTTTGAGTAACATTTTCCCGAAGTATCTATGGCTGTCGAACGTCGGAAGTATTTGAGCTCGGATGCAAATTACTTCACCACTTATATATGAAGACTAATCATAAAGAGAAATCACTTGTTATATAACAAATATTATGATAGCTACAAAGTATGTAGAGTAATTATTGTTTGTTGGCTTCCGGCACGTGGGTCCTTAACAAAGCCTATTGGTCAGACCTTTCACCTTTTTTTCTTGTTTCTGATGCTCTATTTTAAACGTTTCTATGCTTGAATGGCGACCGTGTCTGTACACGGGCAGAGCCCTTGTGTAAAAAGATGTTTTCATTTGCTAAGCTGTGATGTCAACGTTGAACTATTATATCGCTTTAGGACTATTGTTTGCTGGTGTATGAAGAACAGGATTGTGTCATCGTATAGGCATTATCAGCTCACGTTAATAACAATAGAGATGTTTTCCCTAGCTCAACGGAACTGGATCAAATATACACACGAGAACGGCATATTTTTTTCTAGGTCAGTTGAGTCTAACTAAACAGAATATTTTGATCATCTTCTACATCATCAAAATAATAATTTTGATAATAATAGGTTGTGGTTGACTGATCTACCTACTTGTAAACAAAAGATAATGTAAATTCTAACTAAACTGACTGGTATATTTTCAAAAATCTCTTACAAAAACGAATGTTGACATTTTAAAAATGTAACATTGAGTCTACTCGTAGAAGCTCTATAAAATAGTAGGACAATGTATTTAAAAAAACATGTCATTCAAATTGATTGGAATTAAGTAAGAAATCTATTCTAAATAAGTGGTTCAAGTATTTATGTATAGTTTATCTACAAATGGAAGATAAGTTGTTGACACATGATTGAGTGTGGGCCATTGCCTCAGGCATTTCGTGTTTGGTGCAAGTTAAAAGAGTCGTGTCATTTTTACAATCTAAGCGAAAACCAAAAGTCCTTTCATAGTAAAAGTAGTTATTAAAATTTCTTAGCATTTAGAGTTGCTACTCAAACTGACTTGAAAAAATCGAACCGCTATCGTCAAGGAATCGTTATCGTCAAGGTTCTAAGTTCAGGTGGTTCAGCTCAGATGGAAGTGCAGTCGCCCGACGCCCAGCAGGCGAAAGGTGTGTGGGTTCGATTCCCGTCTTAGACAGTTATAATTTAGTAAAAGTAGGTTACTTAAAAGTAGGAATTTATCATTTATGTTCAATGAGAATCGCTTACTCCGTTAGGAATAGGTACTTAACAAATTACATAATATTACTGAACGAAATCACCACCTAAAAGTGAAAAAACATGTAAACCAGATAATACGAAACAGGAAAAAGTTTTCACCGCTGTATTTTAACGCTTGGGCCTCACACATGATCTTTGTTATGAATAAAATATAATGCATGCAGTGTGTAATACTTTTTGACGCGAACTCACCGGCTATGTGGTTATCCATGACCTTAAAACTAGGTCAGAACTTTAACTTTGTGCCTGTAACTCTATACCGAAATGCCATACTGTAATAATTAACTGATATTGTCATTGAACTTTGCTTTATAGTCTACTTTTTAACCAGTATTCTGTAATGTGATTTTTATTTCCGTTGGAAATGCGAGCAAAGTAATAAAATACAGATAATATTCGCGGCATAAAATGGCTTCAAAATTTTGATACCAATGTTTTACTTTTTGGTCAATGAAGGTCGGTAATTCAAGTAGTCACTTGCCAAGCGCAAGGTCGGGAATTCGCTTCCATTTCTTTACCATATTCTTATGTTAAGAAAAGCCTTGGAATCATGGTTCATCTTATGGAAAGCCTTGGGGAAGGCCTTTGTCCAACAGTGGACGTCATTTGGCTGAAACGATTCTCATCTTGTTCAAAAACTTTTCTGAGTAAAATATCATATTTAAAGTTCAACAAAAATACAAGTCGAATCAAATGACTAGGCAGTAATTATGTAACTTATCTATTTATATAATAAATAATATAATATATCCTTGGACATTTTACACTTCGCTTCAAGTCCCAAACTAAGCAAAGCTTGTACCTACTATGGGTACTAGACAACGGATAAAACATACTTAAATACTTGTTTTTCGTAAATACATACATATTATACATAGAAAACACCATGAGTATACAATATCAGTGAAATTCATACTTAAATGGCAAACGTGACTCGGCAGACAGACCGGTCTCGTCTCGTCTGTAGTATTACAAGATCGTCTTCGTTTTATTTATCAACCACTTATGAATGGATGAATCATCACCATTCATTTACATAATCTTTGAGGTCAAAGCTCGCGTTAAGCATGCGCATCATCTATTAATGCAGCTCGCAAATGAATTTGTTATTAATTTAGATTGGATTGGATGTAAATTTTTTTTGTCACAGGTTGTTAAGATAATACTAATAACATAATCTACTTTTTCATCAAAAGCCAAATTAGGGATTTTTTAAAGTATTTTAGTTATGAATTCATACTTGCAGCTTTAGAGAGTCTATTTTAAATCTCGTTTTTATCTACATAAATGATCTCCAAAGAGAGCTCTGGATCGAAACACTAGCAGCAGCTTCGTGACCCGTCGACCTTGTCACGCCCGAAATACATCTTGTAGTATAAAAGCGCTCCTCTACTCATTCAATGCATCAGTCGTGTATCAGACAGGCACAACAATGTTCTCCAAAGTAAGCTAAGAGAAAATTAAAATAATAATTCATTAATTTAATCAGCTATTCATTTAACTAATAAATATTTTTAAATTTCAGATTGTAGCTTTGAGCGCCATCTTGGCCGTCTCCGCGGCTGGCCTTCTGCCTGAGCCACACTACTCCTCCGCCGCGGCCGTGTCCTCCCAGAGCATCGTGCGTCATGACCAGCCGTCTGCCAAGCTGGCCGTAGCCGCCCCTGTCTACCACGCCGCCCCCGCCCAAGTCGCCTACCACGCCGNATTGCGCACGACGCAGGCCACACGAAGACTAAACACAAGACGTCCCAATTGGGACGTATTTGAGTATTCACAGCGCGAGCGCTTATAACATATCTGCTTTTGTTTTTATATAATATCATTGGCTCCAATAATGTTAGTGTCAATTCTCGCCTAGCTGATTCTTGGCTATTTAAAACAATTTCCCACGTATAATTAATACAAACATGTATATTTATTATACTGATCCAATTAACCTTTTTGACTCAGGGTCACGCGAAGTACGAGTTCGAATACAAGGTGCACGACGCCCACACCGGCGACATCAAGCAGCACCACGAGTCCCGCGACGGGCACAAGGTGGAGGGCGCCTACAGCCTGCACGAGCACGACGGCTCCGTGCGCACCGTCAAGTACCACGCCGACAAGAAGACCGGGTAAGAGATGATGCTCCTTTAGACTGAAATCAGAATTTGTGTATTTAGTCCTGAAAAGCTTGCAGCAGAATTATACTAACATGGGATCTTAGGGCTTTCGCCCACGGCGATTCGTACACGCACGACAACATCGCTACTAACGCGCGTTAGTCTCATTTGCAACGCACTACAGAAGTGATGCCAACGCGCTACTAACGCGCTACAGCAGCGCGACTGCATCGCTACAAAAAGTCGCCGTGGGCGAGGGCCCTTAATAATGTCAAACAAAATATTAGCATTGCTATTGCGACCAAAGCAAAGGCTCTGCATCTAAGTAAAGAAGTCTCTAATTACATAAAATATAAATTAGAAAAGATCGTTACTAAAATTGATGATAATGTCGGCCTAAAATTTCCTAAACTACAGTGTGTTCTCCACGCTAGACGTAGAACTCTACCAGTCAGTCAGGCAGTCCACAAACCAGATTCATCTTGTTACAGTATGGTGGGATCTCATTTATTTAGTTCCTAGCTTTCTGCCCGCGGCTTCACCAGTGAAAAAAGAGCTTTTTTTAGGGTTTTCCCTAAAATTAATTCTTTTTCTCGTCGTAAAATCCATCCTTGAACTTCAACGAACATTTAAAAAAGAATTGTTAAAATTGGTTGAGGTGTTGAGTTATGCGCTACAAACACATTTTGCGATTCATTTTTATATTTATAGATTTATTGTCCTTTCCAGATTCCAAGCTGAAGTGAAACACACCACCAAGCACGTCGAGGAACACAAGCACCATTAAGAAATTCGTTGTTGAATCTACTTTTAAGGCGCCACAGTTTGTTGTTAAATTATGTTTTAATTAATATCGATAGAGACAAATAAAGTTAAATAGTCAAAGCTAAATCAAAGTTGTTTTCTTTTTCCACCTTATTTTAACCGTAACTATAACGATAACTAGTGTTTTTTGTATGGTGTTTCACAAATTTTAGACGTTTTTCAAAATTAAAGAAAAATGGTGCAGCTCAGCCTTAAACTTACAATTTTTTTCATGCTCTACTGTGTATACAGTTTAAGTATACAATGTTGTTGAATGATAGTATTATCATTCAACAACATAAAAAAAAAAAAAAAAATTTAAAATTAAAAACAAAAGCATTCAATACCAAATTATAAGGTCAACCATCACTGCTTCCAAGTAATAAATTTCAATGTCAACACATGTTACCAAGGGGCTACTCTTACAGCGAGGTAAACGGATTACCTATTAATGTTAATGAATGACATATCGTTTTTTTTTTAATACAATCGACCAGATTTACTAATCTAAACTTATAATATAAATCCATTTTTATCTAAGGTAGAAATTTTATAAGGACTCTGAGAGTCTAAATAAAGACTCCGTTAATTGAATAGGAAATCGATGACCAATACAATTTGAGTAAAATATTTTATAGAAAAGCATAGTAAATGACAGATTAACACATCGTAGAAAAAGATTGACATAGTTTTAATGCAAATTATACTTATTAAATGGCCTGACTCGTCGACCTTGTCACACCCAAAATTCACCTAGTATAAAAGCGCTTGTTACCGTACGTAATGCATCAGTTGTATCATAGTCATTACAACAATGTTCTCCAAAGTGAGTGTCTATCATTGGAATACAAATATGGATCAATAAGTGAAGTGTGTGCAGGACTTTTATTGAAAGTGTGGTTTTATTCACAGATCGTAGCTTTGAGCGCCATCTTAGCCGTCTCCGCGGCTGGTCTCCTGCCGGAGCCGCACTACTCCTCCGCCGCGGCCGTGTCCTCCCAGAGCATCGTGCGCCACGACCAGCCCCAGACCTACGCCACCAAGCTGGTGGCCGCGCCCGTCGCCAAAGTGGCCGTAGCCGCCCCCGTGTACCACGCCGCCCCCGCCGTCGCCTACCACGCCGCCCCCGCCCACTACTCGTCCGCCGACG
The DNA here is from genome assembly GCF_004193835.3 of Ostrinia furnacalis. NCBI lineage: Eukaryota > Metazoa > Arthropoda > Insecta > Lepidoptera > Crambidae > Ostrinia > Ostrinia furnacalis. The sequence goes on from NW_021134630.1 coordinate 273,514, forward strand.
CCGTGTCCTCCCAGAGCATCGTGCGTCATGACCAGCAGCCCTCGGCCAAGCTCGTAGCCGCCGCCCCCGTGTACCACGCGCCCGCCCAGGTCGCCTACCACGCGCCCGCCCAGGTCGCCTACCACGCCGCGCCCGCCGCCGTGACCTACCACGCTGCCCCCGCCCCAGTCGCTTACCACGCTGCCCCCGCTGCCGTCGCCTACCACGCCGCCCCTGTCGCCAAGGTGATCGCCCCCGCCGCTAAGGTCCTCGTCGCCCACCACGAGGAGGAATACGTAAGTATACTGTCAATACAGAACACATAACTGCAATCTGTAAAGAGTGAAGTGCGTTCTAATCGTAGCTTTGTTTCCCAGGCTCACCCCAAATACGAGTACTCGTACTCCGTCGCCGACGGCCACTCCGGCGACAACAAGTCCCAGCACGAGAGCCGCGACGGCGACGCCGTGCACGGCGAGTACTCCCTGGTGGAGGCTGACGGCTCCATCCGCAAGGTCGAGTACTCCGCCGACGACCACAACGGCTTCAACGCGGTGGTCAGCCACTCCGCGCCCGCCCACCACGCCGCCCAAGCCCACGCGCCCGTCCTCCTCGCTCACCACTAATGTTGAACTACTAAGCAATACTGACTGACAGAATGTGATTATTATTACTCTGAGAAAGAGTAAATGTTGTAAATAGTCAATTATTTATAAATAAAAAAGAAATTGTTAAAACGTATGTACTTTTACTAAACCACCACTGCACTTAAGTGCTGAAAATTACCCCCACATTGAATTTAAGAGAAAAGGAAAAAAAATAAGAAGGTATGTATGCTAATAAGTATGACTATCGAATAGATGCAACTTAGGGATTTAAGGAACAGTAAAAAACAATGTCATAATGAACGTGATAAAACGAAAATGGGAATTCTCACTACCTTGTCGGTAATGCAATAAGATGCATTCGGCTTGATTACGCATGCATCTGCGCAATAAATTTAAATGCTGATAATGTACAGTTCCCATCTTTTTGAATTTGAAAAATAATACATATATTTCATTTCGCTACTGTACATGTACACATTTGACGTTATCCCTAACTCTCCAATGGCAAAAATGTAATTTGGTTGTCAAATGTCAGTCTACAAAATTATAATCACAGAAAGTTTCGAATCCATTATGATTATCCTAAAGACGATTTCCAACCAGGTCTCATTCGAATCCGTCATAATTATGGATCTAGGAAACTAATTAGAGAAAATTAAGATGACGGAATTCGGAACTATAAAGTGCGAAAATTACTTTAAAAATATTTCTAAGACTACACCGGACCGTATTTTCAAGGATTCAGAACGTCGCAGTACGAGACTTCAATAATAATTATGGTGTTGGGTTTCTGTAATAGATTTTGTCGAGAAATGATAGGTACGTACATAGAACAATATCCATGTCAGCTGAGAGACTTACGCCCGTACTTACAAACATTACTATGAGGTCTAAAAGTGCGCGTGGACGCACAGGGTGACACACGAACCAATCACAGAGCTCTATTCAACGCTGTGCGTTCGATTTGGTGCATCACTTAAGCTAGCATCGTTTGTGAATACGGGCGTTAATTGCTATTGGAGCGGAAATTATCGCCTATAAAAGACGACGGCAGCATTTTGCCCTGAAACGATACAGAATTACATAATAAACCACTTCCTTTAATTGGTAAAACGACTGCTCTTTCAAGTTTATCTTTTCATTTGAGTCTCACAGTTTTGAACTATTTTTAAATGCATATAATGTGTAACACATGAAGTGCGTAATGCTTTCTGACGTGATCGTACATGCTTGCTATCCATGACCTTAAAACTAGGCCAAAACTTTAGTCTTTTTGTACCTAAATGCCACACGTGTATAATTATGTATTATTTTGTCATTGACCTTGCTTCACATTTTAATTTTTACTCGATACTTATGTCTTAAAAATGTGGACTTATTATTTCCGTAGGATATTTTTGACCTATTATACTGCACAGTTATGAATTATTGCCTAAGAAATTACTCGTAATTAAACTTTTACAGTATTTACTTATGTAAAATCTAAACATACACAACTTTAGAACAAAAATACTATTCATGAAAATAAAAATAAAACAGATTTATTTAATTTTAAAAGTAAAAAGCAAGCCGTGTATTAACCCAAAATATTGTATCGTTATTCGATATGTTTTTACTATCTTTACTGTGAATTAATATTTGAGCCTTTGCTCAAAACGTATTATTCTGAGTTGCACCACCTAACTTTAACCGTAACTATAACGATAACCGGTGAATTTTGTTCGGAGTTTGACAGATTTTTTACGTTTGTTATAGTAAGATGGTGCAACCCAGCCTTAATCCGCCAGTAACAGACACCGGGGAGCCAAATAAAAAGCTTGTAAAACATTAATAAATGACTTGACAGATACATTACAATCACTCTATGTTTACTTTATGAATGGATGAATCATCGCTGGAAAATACTCTTAGTATAAACGTAGGTAAGTTGTAGTTGTAAGGTCAAAGCTCGCGTTAATGCGCATCTTCTTTGCTGAAACGAGTAAACACAAANCCACTAATAAAACACTAGTCAAAAAATAATGTTATGAACCAAAATGTGTTAATAGTAATTATTTATTAATTAAATAAAACAGCAAATGTGATATAAATTTACAATATTTTTATTCAATCACCAATTTCCTTTTCATGAAAAAACTGTTATTGGTATTAAAATTTAAATATACTTACACAATAAACACTAATAATTAATGGACGTCTTCACTGCAAATCTACTAAAATTAAAAAAAATCATAGATTACACTAGGTACACATTTAAAGCCCGATAAAATAGGTGAATTCAATCTACTTATGCCCGTTTTCACCATCGATCCCTAATTTTTAAGTGACCCCTATGAAAACAAAATTCCTGTTATGTGTTACCACAGAGGTCACTTAAAAATTTGGTATTGATGGTGAAAACGGAAATTAGTATTTTTCAGTTTCTGCTATATTATACCTACCGTTCTTTCCGGGATTAAAATTTTTGCGTCACTACTTTTATACTATAAATATTATTGATATGTAGCTAACTACTTGCGTGGGTCTCATACAGTCTGTGTCTATAGTCAATATAGTCATTCTGTCATCGTCTTTGAACTGAAGCATAATACCACCTTAGCTACGAATACCTACCATCTATTAATTTTTTGCTGAAGCTGCAACGATGGCTTAAAAACCTTCGTCGATTGAGTATTCAGGGACGGTGAAGTAGTCTATTTACTGAACACGAATCGCAGTGGTGAGAATGAATGGGAAAATAGTATCACCATATTAGACTGAATTACATAACGTGGATTTTATATTAATACCTATTAATTTATCCAATATGTAACTTATTATTTTTAAATTACTAAGTTATATAAGATCTTGTAAGGTACAACATACAAAAATGCCTGGTAAATACAGAGAACTGCTCCTGAATCAATAATGTAGGTACCTACTACTGCTATTTCTATTTATTCATAACAAGTGGCGACTGAGTTTGTTGCGGCGCTTCTTCTCAGCACTTTCCAAATGTTGGTCTCGAAGCGCTGGTATGGTAGGGTATAGCATACATAAAATAACAATTCAAAAAATAATAATATTAAAAAAAATATACACTCGAATTCAGAACCTCCTCCTTTTTTGAAGTCAGTTAAAAATACAGGTGCAGCAAGTTCGCTAGCAATGAGCTTATTAATCCGATTAGCTTCTGCTCACGACTTCCTCCGCGTGGAATAGTTACTTGATTTAGGCCCGATTCGACCAAACTTTTATCCGAGAATAACTCCTGGTATAACTGGCACATTGACAGTTTCAGTATGGGAAATATGTCAAAATGTCGAATAACTGACGATTTATTCTGAGATTAATATTTTTTCTTGTTTGGTCGAATCCACCCTTATCATCATCATCATTATCATCTCAGTTATAGGACGTCCACTGCTGAACATAGGCCTCCCCAATGCTTTCCATGTGGCCCACCACTTATCTTACTTATATAGCCTATTTATATCATCACGCTAAGGGTGGATTAACCACCCTTAGCGTGATGATATAAATAGGCTATAATTACACTAAAAGTTCATGAGATAAGAGTATTCACAAACAAACTTTATTAACATTTCATGTCTTCACGAAATAAATAAATTTCAAATTGTAAGGTCCTGCTAAATATTTAAATTTAAAAAATTATGATACATTGAGAGAATATACAGTTTGTAAAATAAAGATAATTGATAGTCACGCATATTATCTCGCTTGATTTACACGAATAAACTGTTAATGAACACCGATTTCGAGATTTTCGAAAGCTTTTAACAATCCGTTGTCATGACTATTACCTACGATTAAACGATTACGCTCTCATTATTTTTCATGCAGTAAGTACGGGAGTCTTCTTGAAGTAGGTACCGGATATTAGTAGGATATTTTGATAATTTATAGAACACCTACTGAGTCTGGCGTTTTAAAAAAACAAATCGTCATACAAAGACAGACTTATTTCCTTTTGAAATTGAGATGTTGTCTTGTTACAAGATAAGGCTTGGCAGCAAAGCAAATGCAGTAGGTATTTGCTTCATAAATAGGAGGACTGTTTCTTATAGATATGATTCGAGCATAATTAAGAATACGAATTGTAAAACGAATTAAAATGAAAATCGAAACTAAGAGTTTGATCTCTTTATTTTGTGTAATAAATAAGCACTATTTACAATGCATTTCTTATCAGCTACATCTTTGTTTCGTTCGTTTAAATTGACTTAGTGGTGAGCGAGGAGGACGGGCGCGTGGGCTTGGGCGGCGTGGTGGGCGGGCGCGGAGTGGCTGACCACCGCGTTGAAGCCGTTGTGGTCGTCGGCGGAGTACTCGACCTTGCGGATGGAGCCGTCAGCCTCCACCAGGGAGTACTCGCCGTGCACGGCGTCGCCGTCGCGGCTCTCGTGCTGGGACTTGTTGTCGCCGGAGTGGCCGTCGGCGACGGAGTACGAGTACTCGTATTTGGGGTGAGCCTGGGAAACAAAGCTACGATTAGAACGCACTTCTCTTTACAGATTGCAGTTATGTGTTCTGTATAGACAGTGTACTTACGTATTCCTCCTCGTGGTGGGCGACGAGGACCTTAGCGGCGGGGGCGATCACCTTGGCGACAGGGGCGGCGTGGTAGGCGACGGCAGCGGGGGCAGCGTGGTAAGCGACTGGGGCGGGGGCAGCGTGGTAGGTCACGGCGGCGGGCGCGGCGTGGTAGGCGACCTGGGCGGGCGCGTGGTAGGCGACCTGGGCGGGCGCGTGGTAGACGGGGGCGGCGGCTACGAGCTTGGCCGAGGGCTGCTGGTCATGACGCACGATGCTCTGGGAGGACACGGCGTCGGCGGACGAGTAGTGGGCGGGGGCGGCGTGGTAGGCGACGGCGGGGGCGGCGTGGTACACGGGGGCGGCTACGGCCACTTTGGCGACGGGCGCGGCCACCAGCTTGGTGGCGTAGGTCTGGGGCTGGTCGTGGCGCACGATGCTCTGGGAGGACACGGCCGCGGCGGAGGAGTAGTGCGGCTCCGGCAGGAGACCAGCCGCGGAGACGGCCAAGATGGCGCTCAAAGCTACGATCTGGAATTTTTAAGTATTTATTAGTTATCTGTATTATAATAAAAAAATATGTATTCTTATATTAATATACTTTTGCTTACTTTGGTGAACATTGTTGTGCTTGTCTGATACACGACTGATGCATTGAATGAGTAGAGGCGCGCTTTTATACTACATGATGTGTTTCGGGTGTCACAAGGTCAACGGGTCACAGAGCTGCTGCCTGTGTTTCAGACAGCTTTCTTTATAGATCACCTTAATAGATACTAGATTGTACTTTAACTCCATTTAATATGTTGTTAAAGGTAAATAAATAAAAAAGTTATTGATAGGTTACAGATTCAGAATACTTAAACGACCTTTACGAAATACATGTACACATAACATACTTGCCCCTTACATAGATATATAATAAAAGCTAAATAATTTCCTCAATTTTAGAAGCTCCTAGCTACAAGCGTTTACTCGTTTCAACAAAGAAGATGCGCATTAACGCGAGCTTTGACCTTACAACTTACGTTAATACAATTTTGCAGCTGTGATTNTTCAATAATATTATGGTGTTGGGCTTCTGTAATTGATTTTGTCGAGAAATGATAAGTACGTACATAAAACAATATCCAAGTCAGCTGGGAGACTTATGCCCGTTTTCACCATCAATCCTTAATTTTTAAGTACGTTATACCTACATAACCCCTATGAAAACAAAATTCTTGTTATGTGCTCCCACTGTGTTGGGGTCACTTAAAAATTAGGGATTGATGGTGAAAACGGCATTAATAGCTATTGGAGCGGAAATTATCACTTATAAAAAATCCGAAACGACACAGAATTACATAATAAACCACTTCCTTTAATTGGTAAAACGACTGTTCTTTCAAGTTTATCTTATCATTTGAGTCTCACAATTTTGAACTTTTTTTTTTAAATGTATTAATGTGTAACACATGAAGTGCGTAATGCCTTCTGACGTGATCGTACATGCTTGCTATCCATGACCTTAAAACTAGGCCAAAACTTTATTCTTTTTGTACCTAAATGCCACACGTGTATAATTGTGTATTATTTTGTCATTGACCTTGCTTTACATTTTAATTTTTACTCGATACTTATGTATTAAAAATGTGGACTTATTATTTCCGTAGGATATTTTTGACCTATTATACCTACTGCACGATTATGAATTATGCTTATTGAAGTAGTTAGTTGCCTAAGAAATTACTCGTAATGAAACTTTTACACTACTTACTTATGTAAAATCTAAACATACACAACTTTCGAACAAACATAGGACTCATGAAAATAAAAATAAAACAGATTTATTTAATTTTGATGTATTAACCCAAAATATTGCATCGTCATTCGATATATCTTTACTATCTTTAAATAGGGATGTTTCCTGTGTAAAAAAGCAAGAGTTTTAATTAGTCCGTCAGTTAGCTTATCAAAAAATACTCCACACGTATTTTTCACTTTTTCAAACTAATGAAAATGTGAAGATATAAAGCGTGTCAAAGTTCTAAAGAAAAGGCCCGTGACGTCAATGAGTGCTTAAAAGTGCAGCACTATGTGACGTCGCGCGGAACTTCAACGCACTATAATTATCTTTGTAATTATTTGTTTGATTGACAATTAAAAATATACGAGTCCAATTTCAAAATTGACGGACTACCTAAACATTTTTTTTAGGAAACTAGCCTATTGAGCCTTTGCTCTAAACGTATTTATTCTGAGTTGCACCATCTAACTTTAACCGTAACTATTAACGATAACCGGTGAATTTTGTTCGAAGTTTGACAGATTTTTGACGTTTGTTATAGTAAGATGGTGCAACCAAGCCTTAATCTGCCACTAACAGACACCGGGGAGCCAAATGAAAGCTTGTAAAACATTAATAAATGACTTGACAGATACATTAGAATCAAACATAGAGATGTTTACTTTATGAATGGATGAATCATCGCTGGAAAATACTCGTAGTATAAACGTAGGTAAGTTGTAGTTGTAAGGTCAAAGCTCGCGTTAATGCGCATCTTCTTTGCTGAAACGAGTAAACACAAAACAAAACAGTAAGCAGCTATGAGTTTCCATAAATTGAGGAAATGATTTAACTTAGGATTATTTTTATCTGTATAGGTAATGGGAAAGTATGCTATTTGTTTGTATTATGTAAAGGTCATGTAAGTATTCTGAATCTGTAACCTATCAATAACTGAAGTTACAATCTAGTGTCTATTAAGGTGACCGATAAAGAAAGCTTTAGAGTCTGAAATACAAGCAGCAGCTCTGTGACCCGTTGACCTTGTGACACCCGAAACACATCATGTAGTATAAAAGCGCGCCTCTACTCATTCAATGCATCAGTCGTGTATCAGACTAGCACAACAATGTTCACCAAAGTAAGCAAAAAATAAAATTAAATAATTTAAATTTTTTATTTTTATTTTAATACAGGTAACTAATGAATACTTACAAATTCCAGATCCTTGCTTTGAGCGCCGTCTTGACCGTCTCCGCGGCTGGTCTCCTGCCGGAGCCGCACTACTCCTCCGCCGCGGCCGTGTCCTCCCAGAGCATCGTGCGCCACGACCAGCCCCAGACCTACGCCACCAAGCTGGTGGCCGCGCCCGTCGCCAAAGTGGCCGTAGCCGCCCCCGTGTACCACGCCGCCCCCGCCGTCGCCTACCACGCCGCCCCCGCCCACTACTCGTCCGCCGACGCCGTGTCCTCCCAGAGCATCGTGCGTCATGACCAGCAGCCCTCGGCCAAGCTCGTAGCCGCCGCCCCCGTGTACCACGCGCCCGCCCAGGTCGCCTACCACGCGCCCGCCCAGGTCGCCTACCACACCGCGCCCGCCGCCGTGACCTACCACGCTGCCCCCGCCCCAGTCGCTTACCACGCTGCCCCCGCTGCCGTCGCCTACCACGCCGCCCCTGTCGCCAAGGTGATCGCCCCCGCCGCTAAGGTCCTCGTCGCCCACCACGAGGAGGAATACGTAAGTATACTGTCAATACAGAACACATAACTGCAATCTGTAAAGAGTGAAGTGCGTTCTAATCGTAGCTTTGTTTCCCAGGCTCACCCCAAATACGAGTACTCGTACTCCGTCGCCGACGGCCACTCCGGCGACAACAAGTCCCAGCACGAGAGCCGCGACGGCGACGCCGTGCACGGCGAGTACTCCCTGGTGGAGGCTGACGGCTCCATCCGCAAGGTCGAGTACTCCGCCGACGACCACAACGGCTTCAACGCGGTGGTCAGCCACTCCGCGCCCGCCCACCACGCCGCCCAAGCCCACGCGCCCGTCCTCCTCGCTCACCACTAANGTAGGCGACCTGGGCGGGCGCGTGGTAGGCGACCTGGGCGGGCGCGTGGTACACGGGGGCGGCGGCTACGAGCTTGGCCGAGGGCTGCTGGTCATGACGCACGATGCTCTGGGAGGACACGGCGTCGGCGGACGAGTAGTGGGCGGGGGCGGCGTGGTAGGCGACGGCGGGGGCGGCGTGGTACACGGGGGCGGCTACGGCCACTTTGGCGACGGGCGCGGCCACCAGCTTGGTGGCGTAGGTCTGGGGCTGGTCGTGGCGCACGATGCTCTGGGAGGACACGGCCGCGGCGGAGGAGTAGTGCGGCTCCGGCAGGAGACCAGCCGCGGAGACGGCCAAGATGGCGCTCAAAGCTACGATCTGGAATTTTTAAGTATTTATTAGTTATCTGTATTATAATAAAAAAAAATGTAGCTATTCTTATATTAATATACTTTTGCTTACTTTGGTGAACATTGTTGTGCTTGTCTGATACACGACTGATGCATTGAATGAGTAGAGGCGCGCTTTTATACTACATGATGTGTTTCGGGTGTCACAAGGTCAACGGGTCACAGAGCTGCTGCCTGTGTTTCAGACAGCTTTCTTTATAGATCACCTTAATAGATACTAGATTGTACTTTAACTCCATTTAATATGTTGTTAAAGGTAAATAAATAAAAAAGTTATTGATAGGTTACAGATTCAGAATACTTAAACGACCTTTACGAAATACATGTACACATAACATACTTGCCCCTTACATAGATATATAATAAAAGCTAAATAATTTCCTCAATTTTAGAAGCTCCTAGCTACAAGCGTTTACTCGTTTCAACAAAGAAGATGCGCATTAACGCGAGCTTTGACCTTACAACTTACGTTAATACAATTTTGCAGCTGTGATTCATCCATTCATAAAGTAATCACAGTGATTTTACTATATCCATTATGTCACGTCACGTTTAATGTTTTTCAAGCTTTTATTTGGCTCGGTGTCTGTTAGTTTCAGACATGGACCTATAAAAAAAGGCGGACGGAACTCGCGCTACAACAAAACTGTGACGCAAAATTTTGGCGTCTGTCTATTGTGTGAGTGAATTTAGGGATGCCATGTTAGCCAAAACATTTTACCCATTTACTTTAAGAAAAACATAGATCGGCAGATGTTACTTGGAAATGTAGACAGAATTATTCCGTGCCATTTGAAAAGGATAAAAGGTGAATGCGGTGAGGAAGGCGCGAAATTTTCAATGTTCAAATTTTCTAACATTGTTTGCAAGTCAGTGTCAGGGTAACTAGTGGGTAGTTACAAATTACGAATCTTGTGTACATTATGAACACTTATGAAGCACCTATGTACACTTATGAAGCAATAAACGATTATGATTATGATGATAATCTTATGCATCATCAATATATCATTATTATTATCTCTGATAGATTTTAACATACAACCTGACACTGACTTGCAATTGCAATCAATGTAAGAAAATTTGAATTTCGCAGTTCCACACTTTTGGGAAGGATCAAATCTGCCTATGAAAATATATCCCATTAAAACACAATTATTATGATAAATTATTTTATTTCTATAGTATGCGTAATAAACAACTAAAAAGTCCTAAAATTATTATTAATTTCCCATATTTCGGGTAATTTTCCCACGTAAATAACTGAGAACACTGGACTTTGACGTATTATTTTTTCGAGTGAATGACGTTTGATTTCAATTAATTTCAATATTTTAATGTTGGGAAATAAGTAATTGTATTATTATTTTACCTGTGATATGTGATTCCTTAATTTTTGTTTGTTCGAACAGAACGGTTTTTACACAATTTCATCACACAAGAAATGTCGTATTCGTGTTGTTTTTTCGCCGCCTAAATGTGTCAACTGTGTGAAGTTTGCACTCGAAGTGGTGTATCAGGGTGTGAATGTGTGCGTGCCGGCCTGTACGTACAGGCAAGCTGGTGTATCCTAATGTCACAGTATTTTGTTGATGAGAATCCGTCCGACTTTTTTTATAGGTCCATGGTTTCAGATTAAATATAAGTTTTGAGCAAATGCTCAAATTAATTTACAGTGTAGTGTATAGACATTTGTCTCGAGCGCATACGTCACAGCCTAGTCGGCGGTGGGGGCATTCGGCGTCCGACCGTGGTGCGGGCAGGTCGTGCTGTGTGCGTAGGCGAGCCAAATAATAATCTAATGGCGGAGATAAAGGTGTACAATACAATGGCGACGAGGATTAANAGTAAAGCCTATTAAAAACATATCGAACGACGATGCAATATTTTGGGTTCATACACGTGTTTGAATGATGAAAATGTTAACTGAATGGCTTTTTAATAATATTAAAATTAATGAAAAGCTATATCAAACTGCTTTTTTATTTTCGTGAAACTTATGTTTGTACCAAAGAAAGTTGTGTACGTTATTTTATCTAACTTTAGTAGAACTCATTTCATAGGCAACTACTTCAATAATAATATGTATAACAAGCAAAATCAATTTAGTAAACCAATAATTATGTGGTTGATTTTTCAGTATGAATATTGCATCCCATGAAAAGCTTCTCTACATGAAACGGAGTTTTCAAAAGGCTTTGAATTCAGCTTTGACAAACGGTAAAGCCCCGCTGAAACCTGTTCAAAACGAAGCAGCTCCTGCACATTTTTCGTTATTACGTAGCGCAGGGAAACTTGGAGGAGGCAATCATTAGGTGAGGTCGTTACAATTCTACATAGTGGTGATGGTTACCTACATGTACATTTATAACGGTCTCAAATGAAATGATTTATCATTATTTTCAACCGACTTCAAAAAAGGAGGAGGTTCTCAATTCGACCCGTATGTTTTTTTTTTTCTATGTTTGTTACGCGATAACACCGCCAATTATGAACCGATTTGAACAAATCTTTTTTCAGCGTATAGGTAATACCTCAAGGGTGGTCCCATTTAAATTTAATAATATAAGCTGCATCTATTGGTTGGTCATACTTATTTGCATGCATGCATACATTCTCAATGCTTTCCTTTCTCTCTCAAATCAATGAGGGAGTAACTTTCAGCATTAATGTATTGTGCAGTGGTGGTTTAGTAAAAATACATACGTTTTAACAATCGTTTTTTATTTATAAATAATTGACTATTTACAACATTTACTCTTTCTCAGAGTAATAATAATCACATTCTGTCAGTCAGTATTGCTTAGTGGTCCAACGTTTAGTGGTGAGCGAGNCAGACAGACAAAAATTTTACTGATTGCATTTTTGGCATCAGTATCGATCACTAATCACCCCCTGATAGTTATTTTGAAAATATATTTCATGTACAGAATTGACCTCTCTACAGATTTATTATAAGTATAGAAGATGATACATTGAGATAATATACAGCTTGTATAGATATTGATAGTCACGCATATTATCTCGCTTGATTTACACGAATAAACTGTTAATGATCACCGTTTTCGAGCTTTTCGTAAGCTTTTAACAATCCGTTGTCATGACTATTACGCTCTCATTATGTTTCATGCGGTAAGTACGGCAGTGTTCTTGGAGTAGGTACCGGATATTAGTAGGATATTCAGATGTTTATCTTTTGTATATTTTCTGGGGGCATGATATGATAAAACTAGAAGGCTGAATTTTCATTAGCTATGCAGGCATTGTAAAGACACGGTATATTTAAAATTTCATTCAATTTGAACTAGTAGTTTAAGAATTATAACGGGTCAAAGTTNTTTGACGAATGTTCTCTTTTCTCTTTCTCAAGCAAGTACGGGCGCTCGCTGTACGCGCGCATCGAACACTATCAGCATAGGTTCAGCTTCGACTCACCGACACTACACTACCCTCGATCCTTATTCCTTTGCGAGGTCATGGCAGGTCATTTTTAGGGTTCCGTAGCCAAATGGCAAAAACGGAACCCTTATAGATTCGTCATGTCTGTCTGTCCGTCCGTCCGTCTGTAAGTAAGTAGGTAGATGTATTCTGTGAACCGCATTAAGATTTTGATGCAAAAATAAAAAAAATATAATAAATATTGGGGGCTCCCCATACTTAGAACTGAAACTCAAAATTTTTTTTTTCATCAAACACATACGTGTGGGGTATCTATGGATATGGATTCATGAGTCCTATGTTTGTTCGAAAGTTGTGTATGTTTAGATTTTACATAAGTAAGTAGTGTAAAACTTTAATTACGAGTAATTTCTTAGGCAACTAACTACTTCAATAAGCATAATTCATAATCGTGAAGTAGGTATAATAGGTCAAAAATATCCTACGGAAATAATAAGTCCACATTTTTAATACATAAGTATCGAGTAAAAATTAAAATGTAAAGCAAGGTCAATGACAAAATAATACATAATTATACACGTGTGGCATTTAGGTACAAAAAGACTAAAGTTTTGGCCTAGTTTTAAGGTCATGGATAGCAAGCATGTACGATCACGTCAGAAGGCATTACGCACTTCATGTGTTACACATTAATACATTTAAAAAAAAAAGTTCAAAATTGTGAGACTCAAATGATAAGATAAACTTGAAAGAACAGTCGTTTTACCAATTAAAGGAAGTGGTTTATTATGTAATTCTGTGTCGTTTCGGATCCTTTATAAGTGATAATTTCCGCTCCAATAGCGATAATGCCGTTTTCACCATCAATCCCTAATTTTTAAGTGACCCCAGCACAGTGGAAGCACATAACAAGAATTTTGTTTTCATAGGGGTTATGTATAACGTACTTAAAAATTAAGGATTGATGGTGAAAACGGGCATAAGTCTCCCAGCTGACTTGGATATTGTTTTATGTACGTACTTATCATTTCTCGACAAAATCAATTACAGAAGCCCAACACCATAATATTATTGAAGCGTGGTAGGCGACCTGGGCGGGCGCGTGGTACACGGGGGCGGCGGCTACGAGCTTGGCCGAGGGCTGCTGGTCATGACGCACGATGCTCTGGGAGGACACGGCGTCGGCGGACGAGTAGTGGGCGGGGGCGGCGTGGTAGGCGACGGCGGGGGCGGCGTGGTACACGGGGGCGGCTACGGCCACTTTGGCGACGGGCGCGGCCACCAGCTTGGTGGCGTAGGTCTGGGGCTGGTCGTGGCGCACGATGCTCTGGGAGGACACGGCCGCGGCGGAGGAGTAGTGCGGCTCCGGCAGGAGACCAGCCGCGGAGACGGCCAAGATGGCGCTCAAAGCTACGATCTGTGAATAAAACCACACTTTCAATAAAAGTCCTGCACACACTTCACTTATTGATCCATATTTGTATTCCAATGATAGACACTCACTTTGGAGAACATTGTTGTAATGACTATGATACAACTGATGCATTACGTACGGTAACAAGCGCTTTTATACTAGGTGAATTTTGGGTGTGACAAGGTCGACGAGTCAGGCCATTTAATAAGTATAATTTGCATTAAAACTATGTCAATCTTTTTCTACGATGTGTTAATCTGTCATTTACTATGCTTTTCTATAAAATATTTTACTCAAATTGTATTGGTCATCGATTTCCTATTCAATTAACGGAGTCTTTATTTAGACTCTCAGAGTCCTTATAAAATTTCTACCTTAGATAAAAATGGATTTATATTATAAGTTTAGATTAGTAAATCTGGTCGATTGTATTAAAAAAAACGATATGTCATTCATTAACATTAATAGGTAATCCGTTTACCTCGCTGTAAGAGTAGCCCCTTGGTAACATGTGTTGACATTGAAATATTACTTGGAAGCAGTGATGGTTGACCTTATAATTTGGTATTGAGTGCTTTTGTTTTTAATAACGAAAGTGGTATTGAAGCCAGCCTATAATTATTTTGTTTTTGTTGTTCATGATTGCGAATGTTTTTTTTGGGCATCAGAGATACGTAGGTATCAAAATTGAGGCTTTTAAAGTTCTCTGTGACATCGTGACTATCTCGTATTATACTCGTAATACCTACTTTGGTGCTATTTTGTAACATTAATTTAATAAGTATGTTGTTCAATGATAGTATACAGTAGAGCACGAAAAAATTTTAAACACTGGTTATCGTTATTGTTACACGAAAGCATGCAAGAAAGAAAACAACTTTGATTTTTCTTTGACTATTTAACTTTATTTGTCTCTATCGATATTAAATAAAACATAATTTAACAAACAAACAGACTTAAAAATAGATCCAACAACAAATTGCTTAATGGTGCTTGTGTTCCTCGATATGCTTGGTGGTGTGTTTCACTTCAGCTTGGAATCTGGAAAGACAATAAATTACTATTTATTTATGAAACATAGCCGGGTGATCGTGGTTTTGTAGCCTGCCTTGGTAGAGTTCTACTTCGTCTAGCGTGGAGAACACACTTTATCACGGTAGTCTAGAAAATGTTAGGCCAACATTATTTCCAGTTTAGGAACGATCTTTTCTAATATAAATTTTATGTAACTAGAATCTTCTTTACTTAGATGCAGAGCCCTTGCTTTGGTTGCAATAGCAATGCTAATATTTTTGTCATTATTAAAACGTTTTAAGGTCTCATGATAGTCAAATTCTGCTTCAAGCTTTTCAGGACTAACGCGACAACAATAGCTTGGCGACTTGACGCCTATTCTTGTCAATCCGCTGTTTTTTCAATTTCAGAATATTAACTTGTCGTTGCGACTTCGCGACTCTGACGCCAAGTGTGCGAAGCTTTGAACAAAATAACTATATGAAATTGTCAGCCGCAGCCTGTCATTGCGTCTAGTCGCCTTGTCTGTCGCCTAATGTGCGCCTACACTAAAGGAGCATCAGTTCTTACCCGGTCTTCTTGTCGGCGTGGTACTTGACGGTGCGCACGGAGCCGTCGTGCTCGTGCAGGCTGTAGGCGCCCTCCACCTTGTGCCCGTCGCGGGACTCGTGGTGCTGCTTGATGTCGCCGGTGTGGGCGTCGTGCACCTTGTATTCGAACTCGTACTTCGCGTGACCCTGAGTCAAAAAGGTTAATTGGATCAACATAATAAATATACATGTTTGTATTAATTATATGTGGGAAATTGTTTTAAACAGCCAAGAATCAGCTAGGCGAGAATTGACACTAACATTATTGGAGCATACAAGTTTTGGAGCTTTATGGGTTTCTAATGTTGATCACATTATATACGTTACAGATTCCCACAGCATTTAATTCTGACCTTAAGTGAATTTGTTTAGAATAAAACTTGCACTTGAATTAATGAGCTGATATATGGTGATTATTGATTTGGTTGGTTTGGTTTGGTCATTTAAATAAAAAATATTTAAGTATGCCTATTTAGGTGCCCCTAATTAAGAGTGCTTTAAAATACGTGACCCACTTTAATTGTCCTCCCTACTGGAGGACAACAAANCGTTAAAACTAGAGCTATCTCTTTCATTTGCATGCTATTTCGTATCTTTTGTTTCACTTATCAGTTACATTTGTCAATGTGTGCAATTTGGAATAGCTCGGCACGGATTAAAATCGTAATTTCTATGAACGTAACATATCTATAGTTCTATAATATCATTGATTGGAGCATACAAGTTTTGGAGCTTTATGGGTTTCTAATGTTGATCACACTAAATACGAGTTACAGATTCCCACAGCATTTAATTCTGACCTTAAGTAAATTTGTTTAGAATAAAACTTGCACTTGAATTAATGAGCTGATTTATGATGATTACTGATTTGGTTATAAGGTTTGGTCATTTAAATAAAAAATATTTAAGTACCTAATTATGAGTGCTTTAAAATACGTGACCCACTTTAATTGTCCTCCAGTAGGTGAACAACAAATCGTAATTTTCTGTTCAAAATGGAAACAAGTGAAAAAAACAACACTAAAACATTACATACATCGTATTGGTGGAAGTCCTTAGGGGGATGCGCGGGGACATCGTGGCGTTCGATGTGCTGCGACGAGATGGCCACTTTGTGGTGGTGTTCAGCGGCCTGGCACACTACTGCCACGACAGCGATCATGGTTACAATCTGAAAAGAAGAAATAAGTCCATTTAATTTTTCCCAATACATTTTCATTCAGTACCTATAACATCCCCATATTGAACTGACAAGGCCCAACAGTGTCGGCATTAAACTGTTCAATTTAGATTCGAGCAACGGTAGTTCGATTCCCGACAACCAATTTTTATACGTCCACTAAGCATTCTATTTTAGTTTATCTTACTTGGAGGGGTAAACATGGTTAGTAGTAGGTAGGTACCTAGGTAATTTACTTGTACAAGAATGACTAGTAGGCATACCTAGTCATTAAAATGTTAATAGCGATTCTGTAAAGAAAATGCATAACAAAGTGCTTGTAGCTGGCATTTGTAATAATCCAATCCAGTTGATTAGCATTTTTTCAAAATTGATTTCATAGCGATAGGTTTTTTTTAATATGTTTTTTTTTCAAATCTTACTTTGATGAACTTTTTTGAGTTTTGGATTACAAGTTAGTTTAATGTGCTGAAGCTAACTGATAATTATAATAATTGGTTGCCGAATTTATACTGTTAAACACATAATCCTTATCATTGCATAGTTTATTGAAACCAGCTGTATTTACTTTTACCCCAAAATATGGTACCAAAAGGTCGGTTACTTTCTACTTGCACGTTTGTGTATTGCAAACATAAGATTTCGCAAACCTAAGTGATGTATGGAAATAATATATTATTAATTACTATTAGTTTTGTTGAACTGAAAGTAGTAAGTGTATCAAATTATTAACTCCAAAAAATAATGTTTTGAGTTCCTACTGAATGCAGAAGAAGCACTGCACTGACTGAAAGTTACCATTTTGAAACTACGTATTTGGTTACTTTATTAGTAGGTATCTACTTACCTGCATCATCATGAAAAATATTTTGGGTAAGTAGATAGATAGGTACTGTTTACTTATCTGCTTAATAACTCAAGTCAAGTGAGAGTATGTAGGTGTGACAGGTCACCTTCCACATGCACTAAAAATCAGGTTCAAATCTTGCGAAAACCATTTCGAGTTCAGTGTGCCTACCATGAGTTTACGTTAGGTGTGCTCGCTAGCGACTGCGTAAAAAAATGACATTAATTGTATGACATATTGTGCAGCGCCCCTAGCGGCTACTTTCAAGAAACAAATACTTCATAGAGATTTTTGACGTACTCGCTAGCGAGCACACCTAACGTAAACTCATGGTAGGTACACTGAAGTATAAAAGTTGATATTGAATTCGGAATTTATCATACCACTGGTGACCACTGTGTCTTATTGATTCAATAGACAAATACATTTATTTAACTAGTAAATAATGATTTCCAAGGTAAATAAATCATTAATTAGAAATTAAATTAAATCTAATTGCCTGTTGTACCACTGTAATTTTATGTGTGCAATAAAGATTTTAAATAAATAATTAGTAATTGATTAAAATTTTTGAAATAAATTGTTTAAAAATTACTTACTGAATAAATGAAAATGTTTTTAGTTCACTATCCCTGGAAAAATGGGCAGCAAGGTTTTTCACCTTTGACTTTTTTCATACATAATTGTTTTAAAAACGAAGCTTTTCCAAGAAACCATAACTGTGAACTTGTGGCATTATTGTTATGTCCTCAATATAAATAAAATATTTATCGTAGATCGTCATCGTTGCGGCAGCCCTCGCCATCGCTGCGGCGCGGCCTCAGGGCGGGCACGAGCACGGGCACGCGTACTCGTCGCAGAGCATCGTGCTGCACCAGAGCCACGGCCACGAGGCGCAGAGCCACGGCCACCAGGTGCAGAGCCACGGCCACCAGGAGCAGAGCCACGGTCACCAGGAGCACCACGCCCACGAGCAAGAGCACCACGTCGACTACTACGTAAGTGTTTCTCCAGATGAAAACTCGTCAAAATACTTAAATCTCATACATTCAGTCCACAAGGACACGTGCATTTTGCAATTCGTGCGTAAAACACGTGCTAGTTTAGGAAACTTCGACTCGCACATTCGTTGTTGCGTCCAGCGAGTATAACGTACTTATGTCCTGTTGCAGGCGGAGCCCCACTACTCCTACGAGTACAAGGTGCAGGACCCGCACACGCACGACAACAAGTACCACCACGAGACCCGCAAGGGCGACCAGGTGAAGGGCGTCTACAGCCTGCACGAAGCCGACGGCTCCGTGCGCATCGTCGAGTACACCGCTGACAAACATAATGGGTAAGTCTTTTACTGTGGAAGAGCTTTGTTATACCTGTGGATGTGAAGTCAGTTCTGTTAATGGATATTCTATGGCCCTCTAGAATGCCAGTGTGATCTAATATTGTCCTTCCTTTACAGATTCAACGCCATCGTGAAGCACGAAGGCCACGTCCCCGAGCACCACCACTCGCACCATTAAATAACTACCTCTAAGCTGTGATACTAGCTGTTGACTCTTGATAATGTTTTTGTTAAGTTTTGTAGATATAGCAAATAAAATTCTATAACTGATCCATTCTTTTCCCTGACCCGAACCACCCTAGTCTATGTTCTTCAATTTATGTAAAATAGCAATCAAACAAAATAGATTTCACTTTCGAATAGGGTTACTAAATTGTATTTTTGATAAGATCTTGGATCTTGGAAGAAATTGATTGCAGCGATTGAAGTTTTGAATAAAATTACAAAATTCCTGTTTTGCTAAAGTGGACCAATAGTGCAGATTTTTTTATAGATTTTGATTTATTTAGTTAGATTTCCACGGATAAATATGATAGATTTGTTGGAAGTTAGTTATATGTAAAAGCTCTAAAGCTTCAATATCTCCAACCTTCAACACCTTTAATTAACTGTTCCAAGTCTTAAAGAGAAGAGAGAGTTTAAATGTAGAATATTGAATGCGTGGGCTGTAGATATGTATTTAAAACAAACGAATTTCAATAATTATTTATTCAAATTTTATCTTAATCTAAATCGCAACAATTGACTAAAAGTAGATTTTTTCGTTCTACCAAAATAAAAAACTGGCCAAGTGCGTGTCGGACTCACGCACAAAGGGTTCCGTACCATTGATTTATGAAATTATTATTTTTTAATTTAAGTTATTTGTATGAAAGATTACGCGGTAATAAGCGGTTTACGATTTACGAGGTATTAAATAAAAACTACTTACTAGATCTCGTTCAAAACAATTTTTGTTGGTAGTTTTTATAGTAATGTTCTTATGTAGGTACCTACATCACATGTTTTTTTAGATTTTTCATTTTCTTATTTTAGAAGTTAGAGGGGGGGGGGGACCAACTTTTTTCCAATTTGGAAGCGTCTGTCACGCAAACTATTCGGTTTAGAAAAAAAATATTTTAGAAACCTCGATATCATTTTTGAAGACCTATCCATATAATTATGTTGTATGTGTTTGATGAAAAAAAATTTTTTGAGTTTCATTTCTAAGTATGGGGAGCCCCCAATATTTATAATTATTTTTTATTTTTGCATCTACATCTTAACGCGGTTCACAGAATACATCTACCTACCAAGTTTCAACAGTATAGCTCTTATAGTTTCGGAAAAAAATGGCTGTGACATACGGACGGACAGACGGACAAATGGACAGACAGACATGACGAATCTATAAGGGTTCCGCTTTTTGCCATTTGGCTACGAAACCCTAAAAATCGTCCTGAAAACATCAAACGAATCAAAATCGGAGTTTTTAAGTCGACACCCACAGCAGGAAAGCACCCTTTTTAGGGACAAAGAAGATAGTACAATATTCTGGTTAAGGTTCAGTTCGAACGATGCTCGCGTACTTCACCTAGACATTTGCCTGTAGCAGGACTGTTCATTTCCGCGAGTTTGCATCGAAAACAAAACACGCTCGACTACACCTCTTGAGATATCTAATCGACAGGACAATCACGAGCGAGCATTGACGCACGCATGTGTGTGTATTCTTTACCCATTTGCATTGTAAAGACAATAAACTATGTATAATATAGCGGTGGTGCAATTAATACTGTGCAGATCTATAACTGCCTGAATAATAATAGAAACACAAAATATAATTCATGCATAATCATGTATTTCCTCCGCCATTTTCTGCAGTTTGGCACCTCACTTTTCTGAGTTCCCTCATCGTTGGAGACAATATTTATACCCACTCCAACACCATGTTGTCTCATGGATGTTGATAAAAACCAAATGTACTCAGCTGACACACGTGATGCTGAGGGCAACGATGTGATCATAATGTTCTAGTACAAGTTGAAAACCTTCGGTAAAGTCAGATCCCTCTGCCTCATGCTGCATCTTAACCCGTACTCGTCCAGAAAAATTGAAAATCTTATTTATTTAACTTTTCTTCAAAAATAAGTAAGGTTACGAGATAATTGAAAAATTTAGGTTTAAAGTTCAAAGCGCTATGAGTGCATACAGTTAGGAAGTTTTGGGTCAGGAAAATTAAAAGTATTGATAATTATTTTATAGAATTTGTTTTACTATATTTACAAAACTTAACAAAACATTATCAAGAGTCAACAGCTAGTATCACAGCAAAGAGGTAGTTATTTAATGGTGGTGGTGCTCGGGGACGATGTGCTGGACGTGGCCTTCGTGCTTCACGATGGCGTTGAATCTGTAAAGGAACGACAATATTAGATCACACTGGCATTTTAGAGGGTCATAGAATATCCATTAACAGAACTGACTTCACACCTATAGATATGACAAAACTCTTCCAATGTAAAAGACTTACCCATTGTGTTTGTCGGCGGTGTACTCGACGATGCGCACGGAGCCGTCGGCTTCGTGCAGGCTGTAGACGCCCTTCACCTGGTCGCCCTTGCGGGTCTCGTGGTGGTACTTATTGTCGTGCGTGTGCGGGTCCTGCACCTTGTACTCGTAGGAGTAGTGGGGCTCCGCCTGCAACAGGACATGCGTTATACTGCTTATACTCGCGGAAATTATGGCACGTATAGTACCTACTTATGTGCCTTTAGGTATCTAGGTATGTGTAGCTACGCATGTCAATCTGGACAAGCTCTTACATAGTAGTCGGCGTGGTGTTCTTCCTGGTGAGCGTGGTGCGCGGGCTGCTGATGGCCGTGGCTCTGCGCCTGGTGGCCGTGGCTCTGCGCCTGGTGGCCGTGGCTCTGCGCCTCGTGGCCGTGGCTCTGGTGCAGCACGATGCTCTGCGAGGAGTACGCGTGCCCGTGCTCGTGGCCGCCCTGAGGCCGCGCCGCAGCCACGGCAAGAGCTGCTGCTACGATGACGATCTAAAGAAAACGCATATTTGATTAGAATCGCAAATTCAACTTCTCAAAGTTCAGTTATTTTAAATTATAATACTTTTTGCTAACTACCTTTGAGTACATGTTTTCTTTAGTTTTTGCTGTTGACACAACAGAAGTTGTAAGTTGAATGATAATGCTGATTTAATTCATGTTCTTTTATACTACAAAAACATTATTTGCCACTGATATGCTTTCATAAGAAAGTGGTCATGACAGTGGTTAAACCTGTTTCGAGTATATGGCTGCGAACGGCGTCCTTGACACGGATTTAAAAATTCGTTTATGTAATTTGTAACAAAGTGACATTTCTTTTATTGTACTTGTATGAATTAGATATTAGATTAGCTGAAGGTCGTGGCTTCGATTCCCGCCTTAGGCAGTTAGATTTTTTCAAGTTGTTTATTTAAACATTTTGATAATTATGATTTAGTGCTGGGCACAAAATAGTCATTAAACATTCTTCTAATGTTATTATGACACACAACGCAAATGTTGGATTGAATCTACGAATTATAGCATGATAGTTTTTTTCTGAGTCTAGGTTTGAGTTGCACCACCTAACTTTGACCGTAACTATAACATTAACTGCTGCTTCTTTTAGACATCATGTTTTCTCTACTTTTTATTTTTTTATACTCAGTTTTCTGATTTCATTTCTATTTTACCCATTTTATGAGTACGTAAAAAATAACCAAGTGAAATCTTGAACATTTATGTTAAAAAACCCCCAATCAATCACTCAGTGCCAGAGATTGCAACCCGGTATGTTTCTCAACCCGGCTGGGCCCGGTCGCATTCGTCGCCAACCCAGCCGGGCCCGGCGGACTCGGCCGGGTTGTGTGTTAGCGGTGAAACCTTTACGCTCGCATTCACAAACATTACTATGAGGTCTCACAGTGCGCGTGGACGCACAGGGTGACACGAACCAATCACAGAGCTTTATTTAACGCTGTGGGTTCGATGTGCTGCTTCATTTAAGCAAGCATCGTTTGTGAATATGGGCGTTAAGTATTGAAAATTTCTATACGTGTTCCTTGTAATTTCTCGTAACTTTAAAAGTTATCCTTTGAATAAAAACTAGTCAAAATGTCTTCATCATCATCATCATCATTTCAGCCACAGGACGTCCACTGCTGAACATAGGCCTCCCCCAATGACTTCCACATCGCACGGTTGGTAGCGGCCTGCATCCAGCGCCTTCCCGCTACCTTTATCAGGTCGTCGGTCCACCTTGTGGGTGGACGTCCCACGCTGCGACGTCTTAAGAACATTTAATTTTGTGTTCCTACACGCATATTTTCGAAGATATCATCCATCTTATTAGAGTTTGTACCACCGTGACTTGACACTCAGCGAGTTCTTTCAAACAGGCTTTGTACATAATTTTCATTGATAAGTTATGTAAATAATTTATTTAACTATGCCGAATTATTTTATGCGTTCAAGATAGAATCAAATGGACGGTGCATGATTGGGAAAGTCGACCCCGTCTTGATAATCCGCAGTTTTATAGTAGTCTAGGTAGCTATTATAGCGTAGGTACTGTAGCGTTGCAATTTTGGCTGTTTTCACAAATTGATATTTCTTCTCGATATTTGGATTTAGGATACCACTAGCGACATCTATTGGCGTGATTTAGAATTAATTTGCAATAGATGGCGCTTTTTGCTCAGTCAATTCAAATATATTTTATTGAAACATTTCCTAATGTTTTTATTGTGATTATTCTATTTTTTNTTAGTATTAGTATTAGTATTAGTATTAGTATAGATGATCCAGTCTTCTTAGCCTGGCCCATTCCCATTTTATTTGGGGTCGTCCCTTCGCAACATGCGATATTTATGATCCAGTGCTAGGCACAAATGGTCACCATGACTTAAGACTATAAACATCCATCTAATGTTATTATAACACACAACGCAATTGTTGGATTGAATCTGCGAATTCGAGCATAATAGTTTGGTTCTGAAACACTGAGATAGACTGAGAAAATAGTTCAATATGAAGCGTCGATTAATTACGGCTTCTTTTAGTCATCTTTTTAGCTGAATAATCTCAGAAAATCATTTTTTTAAACTCGGCTTTCTGATTTCAATTCTTTTTTACCCATTAAGGAGTACGTAAAAATAGCCAAGTGAAATCTTGATCTCGACACCCATGTAGGTAGATCCTAATTCAATGGTCGGCGAAGTTAACAACCTTTCACATTTATGTTTTAAAAAACCCTCGATAAATCACGCAATGCCCACTTCTACTTCTAATCTAAACTACTATAATAATCATAATTTGTAAAATTAAGTCATTGTTAGAAGCGTCTTGATAATCCGCAGTTATAAAGTAGTCTAGGTAAGTAGCTATTACAGCGTAGGTACCTACACATATACTCAACATNACAACCTTCAACACCTTTAATTAACGGTTCCAAGTCTTAAAGAGAAGAGAGAGTTTAAATGTAGAATAATAAATGCGTGGGCTGTAGATTATGTTTTTAAAACAAACGAATTTCAATAATTATTTATTCAAATTTTATTTAAATCTGAATCGCAACAATCGACTAAAAATAGATTTTTTCGTTCTACCAAAATAAAAAACCGGCCAAGTGCGTGTCGGACTCACGCACAAAGGGTTCCGTACCATAGATTTAGGAAATTATTATTTTTTAATTTAAGTTATTTGTATGAAAGATTACGCGGTAATAAGCGGTTTACGATTTACGAGGTACTAAAAAAAAACTACTTACTAGATCTCGTTCAAAACAATTTTCGTTGGTAGTTTTTATAGTAATGTTTTTATGTACATCACTTTTTTTTTTAGATTTTTCATTTTCTTATTTTAGAAGTTAGGGGGGGGGGCAATTTTTTTCCAATTTGGAAGCGTCTGTCACGCAAACTATTCGGTTTAGAAAAAAAATGTTTTAGAAACCTCGATATCATTTTTGAAGACCTATCCATAGATAACCAACACGTATGTGTTTGATGAAAAAAAATTACACAGAATACCGAGTACTACCTACCTACTATCTACCTACCAAGTTTCAACAGTATAGCTCTTATAGTTTCGGAAAAAAATGGCTGTGACATACGGACGGACAGAGGGTATTTCTTCGGAGGCAAAATTTTCGATGTCTTTGGGTATAGTTCTGTAACCAACTAAGAAAATGGCATGCAATATTTTTTTTCGTATAGCTTAACTATAGCCCTATCTGGCGCAAATTACATTTTTGACATAATTGCTGTCTTTATACAAAATAAAAATATTTGAAGTGTGATTCTCTGATTCATATGGTGTGTCCGTTAGCCATTTTCCGGAACAAAATGGTTGATGTAGCATTTTCCTTTTAATATATCAATATAATTTAAAATTATTTCGAAAGCAATGAGTTGTCCTTCTCCAAAAAAAATGCGTCATAATTTTAATTAAGTTAGTTTGTTTGCAAAAAAATAAATTAGCAGTGTCCGGCATAAAATACTGATTCATATGGCGTGAGCTGTTCTTGACCATAACTGGTCAGGTTTTAATCATGAGAGTCTGGTTTCTGGCGTGGAGGCAAGCCCATCTTGCAACGGATGAGCTAGAAGGCAGACGTGGAGCTGAACTTTAACGATTTTCTTCTGACACAATAATGGTGCCCCAACAATATTGGTGTTATTTGAAAGCCCAATAAATATCCTTAAAGAAAAACACATTTAATTTCTTAATAAATGATTAACATATACCATAAATGTGACTTGAAAAAATACCTCACTTTGGGCCCACCTATGGGATCAATTAGACCAATTTTTATGGTTATAAAACCAAATAATGATCTCACGTGTCCTCTTTAACAGATGGATAGCGATTAATCCCAACTTAACAGTTTTATAGCCATAAAAGTTGGCTCTAGCGTAACTACCTATTTTTTGAAGAAGTGACTCTGGATCCTTCTAAAGACACATTTTTGGGGTAAAAACCTTTCCTTTAATGCAATGAAGGTTAGAACTAGGCTTTTAAATGGTGCTAATATTGGTGGGAAGTGGGGAAGCATACGTTTGAAAATGCTTGTCGCGGGAGGTGCGATTT
Organism: Ostrinia furnacalis; assembly: GCF_004193835.3. Lineage (NCBI taxonomy): Eukaryota > Metazoa > Arthropoda > Insecta > Lepidoptera > Crambidae > Ostrinia > Ostrinia furnacalis. Next base: position 299,757 of record NW_021134630.1, read on the forward strand.
ATTTGATGTCGAGTGTAGTCCGCTGATGTTTTGCTTAGATCTTTTAAACTTCGCAAATATTTTATTGGAGTTTTCAGCAATAGATAGAGTGATTCAGGAGGAAGGTTTATTATACATAACATCCACGTAAATCTGAAGTAGGTCGATAATATCTTATAAGTTTTCATAAGTCATGCGTTGCAGTTATTTTTATTCGTATTCACAATGGGGTCCTTCACTGCTGCAATCATCTTCATCATTTCGTCGTCCATCGTCAGGTAGTCCTACCTACTTATCGTCTTTCAGTGTCTGGTCCCCACTTGAAACAATTCTACCCCAACGGCGAGCTATGTGCTTTATTTACCTACTTAGGTTCCTAATCGTTATAATTATAATTTCTGTCTAAATAGGTTCGTTAAATGCAAAGATTTCCATTATATTTAGATACATCTCAATTTAAAAGAGAGGGACGGAGCCTAAGTAGGTACCCATAAAAGCCTTTTTTTTAAGAACAACACCATGGAAAGCTAAACATTATGCATGTGTTACGTAACGAGTGGTTTCACTACAATAGTCAAGCGGCAGCGGGGTTCGAACCCGCGTTCCTCGGATGGAGACTCTTTATTCAATAACTTTTATTAAAAATGTGTCAACATTATTTTCAGTTTTCAGTTTCAGATTGACGCGGGTTCGAACCTCTGCAACTTTTGAGAGATTTTATCGGTCCACCTTGTGGTTGAACGTGGCCTTGGCCCCTTTCGATCCTACTTACTTCGATTCCCCCCTACGTGGCCCTTTTTGAAAATATTTCTGCCTTTCTGCCATCAGTTCTAAGACCTATAATAATATGCCATCGCCATTAACAACGTTTCTTTGTTTACAAATCTCTTTACTTCGATTTCGTTAGTTAATTAACTACTCTACGTATTGAAACATTGTATTTTCAGGATAAAGGTAGACGAATTAATGTAACCGATGACGATATGAATTTAAGTGTTGGCTTTCAGAAAGAACAGTCTTTAGCAGCTTCCACTCATTAAGATTCCATCGAACAGACTGGAAGGTAGGTTTGTTATTAAGTATTTTACAATGATCAAACGAACTTACCAAGTGAAGTTCGATCTAAATTATCCTGTTTTCGCGCTTGAGGCCGTGGAGGACGCTGCTTGTAGCCTAAAAGTGTGCGAGACCCGTTGGACCCCGGAAGAAGAGAGGAATGTTCAGGGTAACGGCTTGTAACCGCATGGCTTCCAAGGTACCCGCTTTTCCATCCTTCAAGTAGGAGTCTTTCCGACCTGACATCGCGCAGTTATCTTAACTAGTAGAGTCTTTTAATATTTAGGCTGAGTTTTAAGAAATTTGTAGTGGCAATAATATTCACCAAACCGAACCTAATTAACGACCCTGAATCCCTTGAGATTGGCACTATTGCAGTAGTTATTATAATATCGTAATTGTTAACTATATAGGAGCATACGAGATAAAAATAAATTGTGTCAATTGAGAGGGAGCTGTTTTATTTACATTTTCTAATTTCACACAAGGAACGGTAACTTATATAAATTTCTGCAAGCCGGACAACCTCTTTTTCACGTGCAGACTATTCACCATCTTCTCAGTCTGCACCGGTGGCGGTTCAATTCCAGTCACCAAGCCGCCAGGAAAAAATCCTTTCTTGCAGTACCTTCCTCGGATATTTTTTCCGCTGACTTTACGCTTAGATCTTTTAAACTTCGCAAAAGATTTTACTGTAGTTTTCAGCAATAGATAGAGTGATTTAGGAGGAAGGTTTACATATTAACAGCCACGTAAATCCGAAGTAAGCCATGCGTTGCAGTTTTTATTTTCATTCGTATTTTGAGGACTTTCACAACGGGGTCCTTCACTGCTTAGCCTACTTATCATCTTTCAGTGTGTGGTCGCCACTTGAAACATTTCTACCCCAACGGCGAGCTATGTGCTATATTATTTACCTACTTAGGTAAGTACCTAATCGTTATAATTATATTTTTTTGTGATAAATAGGTTCGTTAAATGCAAAGATTACCATTACATTTAGATACATCTCAATTTAAAAGAGAGGGACGGAGCCTAAGTAGGTACTCATAAAAGCCTTTTTTTTTAAGAACAACCCTCATGGAAAGCTAAACATTATCTATGCATGCGTTACGTAACGAGTGGTTTCACTACAATAGTCAAGCGGCAACGGGGTTCGAACCCGCGTTTCTCGGATGGAGACTCTTTATTCAATAACTTTTATCTTTTATTAAAAATGTGTCAATATTATTTTCAGTTTTCAGTTTTAGATTGACGCGGGTTCGAACCTCTGCAACTTTTGAGAGATTTTATCGGTCCACCTTGTGGTTGAACGTGGCCTTGGCCCCTTTCGATCCTACTTACTTCGATTCCCCCCTACGTGGCCCTTTTTGAAAATATTTCTGCCTTTCTGCCATTAGTTCTAAGACCTATAATATGCCATCGCCATTAACAACGTTTCTTTGTTTACAAATCTCTTTACTTCGATTTCGTTAGTTAATTAACTACTCTACGTATTGAAACATTATATTTTCAGAATAAAGGTAGACGAATTAATGTAACCGATGACGATATGAATTTAAGTGTTGGCTTTCAGAAAGAACAGTCTTTAGCAGCTTCCACTCATTAAGATTCCATCGAACAGACTGGAAGGTAGGTTTGTTATTAAGTATTTTACAGGATGAATGGAGGTAATGATAGGAAATTAAAAGTTATCAGTTATGGACATTGATATACTATATTTACAAAACTTAACAAAAACATTATCAAGAATCAACATCTAGTATCACAGATCGAGAGGTAGTTATTTAATGGTGCGAGTGGTGGTGCTCGGGGACGATGTGTTGGGCGTGGCCTTCGTGCTTCACGATGGCGTTGAATCTGTAAAAGAAAGACAATTTGAATTGATAAAATCATTTTTTTTTCCGTGAGGTAAATTGTCAGCTCATGTCCACTAATTACGTTCATGGACTGGCGGTGTAAATTGAAGAGATTCGACATTAATTGGTACCTATATTGGTTCTTAGATTCTATCAACAAAATTCTTTTGAGTGAAATATTTTACTTACCCACTGTGTTTGTCAGCGGTGTACTCGACGATGCGCACGGTGCCGTCGGCTTCGTGCAGGCTGTAGACGCCCTTCACCTGGTCGCCCTTGCGGGTCTCGTGGTGGTACTTGTTGTCGTGCGTGTGCGGGTCCTGCACCTTGTACTCGTAGGAGTAGTGGGGCTCCGCCTGCAACAGGACATACGTTATACTGGACGCAATAGCGAATGCGCGAGTCGAGGCGAAAGTAGCAAGCGTTTTACACATGAATCGCAAAGTGCGCATGTCCATATGGACGGAATGTATGAGATTCTAGTATTTGACAATCGCGTGTTTATCTGGAAAAGCTCTTACGTAGTAGTCGACGTGGTGCTCCTCGTGGCCATGGCTCTGCTGCGCTTGGTGGCCGTGGCTCTGTGCCTGGTGGCCGTGACTTTGCTCCTGGTGGCCATGGCTCTGCGCCTCGTGGCCGTGGCTCTGGTGCAGCACGATGCTCTGCGAGGAGTACGCGTGCCCGTGCTCGTGCCCGCCCTGAGGCCGCGCCGCAGCGATGGCAAGGGCTGCCGCAACGATGACGATCTGCGACAAATGTTTTTTTCAGATTGGGGTCGTAATTTTAAGGCCACTACTTTCAAAACTTATTTTTTACTCAAACTTCTTTTTAAATCTATTGTGTATTATAGAGTTAAAAGCTGAAACTGTACTGCCAGGTTTTCCAGGAAAGTTAACTGTGTAGCTTACAAACGAAAATTAAAGAAAGAACCAATCTGTAGGTAAGTTAGTTTAACTAATTGAGAAAGATACACTTATTATTGCTAATTACCTTGGAGTACATGTTTTTTTTCTTTGTGTTGTTAACTCAACAAAAGCTGTAAGCTAAATGATAATGATTTGTTTATTTGCGTTTCTTTTATAGTTCGAAAACGAAATTCGTTACCAATAATTTTGTTAAGACAAGAAAGTGGTTTGACAGAGGTTAAACCGGTTTTATGGACTGATTTGTGGACATGTAAGTGTGAATATGTCCTTGAAAATCAAGTTACATACTTAATCGCTGCAAGTGTAAGCTCTCTTTTGACTTAAGTATTACCTTACAAACATTATTATCATAACGTTAACTTTGGGTAACTTTGAAATTTTTAAATGTACCTACCTACGTTATGCATTAATTTTTTACTGTTCAAAGTTACCCTGAAAATTTATACTACTGGCCTAATAATCAACGACCCGGCTATGATAAACATCCTTTTACCCGTTTCACTTTAGATAGATAGAGAGTATTTATTTGTCTCAAAAAAGGTTAAATTAACAATTTCATTTTACCAATGCAATAGGGATGTTTCCTGGGTAAAAAAAGCAAGAGTTTGACTTAGTCCATCAAATAAGTTATATCAAAAAATACTCGACTCTTATTTCAACTTTTTCAAAATAATGAAAATTGAAAGATATAGGTAAAGGGCGCCAAAGTTCAGAAGAAGAGGCCCGTGATTTCAAGGAGTGCTTAAAAGTGTAGCCGATTATCTAAACCTTGTTAAAATGGGTAACTGAATAAAGCTGACTGAGTCGGTGTCATCTTTTTTGAAAATTATAAATAACTTGAAAAAATCGAACTGCCTAAGGCGGGAATTGAACCCACGACCTTCCGCTTGCCGGGCGACTGCTCTTCCAACTGAGCTACTTAGACACTGGATGAACCCGTCGAAGTTTTGAAGTTATTTATAATTTTCAAATTAGTATGAGATGCGACTCTTAACGCTAAAAATTTAATAACTCGGTGCCATCTTTTCAATACCTTTATAATTGTAGACCTTAAGGTTGACAAATAAAAAGCCGCTTAAATCCAGAGTATCTGTTGTTGTAAGTACCTACTTATCTAGTAACTTTAGCTTTATTGATGATCATATCTTCGCACTACCCTTGAGTTTTAGTAAAAATGTGGCACTATGCAGAAACCTCACGCAGAATTCTTGATATACCTACCTAATTTAAAAAGAAAACCATACAAAAAAACTAAACAAGACGCATTCACTTTCGCATGTAAGAAGTACAAAAGGTTAATTTGTTTTCGCTGATTCCCCAGAGTTTTTGAACAGAAGGAGGTTCTCAGTTTGACGCCTATTTATTAGTCTATTATAAGTTTGGCTAAACAGATTTAGATGTGGTTTTAAAAAAACAATTTGTAACATTTTGAAGAATCGAACTCTTCAGTTGAACTTTATTTTAGTTGGTTTTATTTTATCTTAATATATTTTTTTCTTGATTTTAGTAGACTTTATTGTTACCACTAAAGGTTGCCAGTACATTCTAGGGTGAGTTGCATCATCTTACTTGAACAGTAACTAATCATAGCTGGCGATTTTTGTATGGGGTTTGACAGATTTTTGATGTTTGTTAAAAGTTCGGTAAAACTAAAGTTGTGTAAGAAATCAGTTTTTTTTTTCACTAAAATTATATTTTATGACGACATAATATTTTTACTGTCGTTTTACTTACCTACTTAGTTACACCTCTGGTCACGAAATACATAGCTGTGCTGAAAACGTTCATCAAAAACTTGAGGCTTGGCGGCGAGATCAATAGCAAGGCTGAAGCTGCGGCATTCGTAAAGTTCCCTTTCGAAGTTAACTGCTCGCGTGACCTAAGTTGGGCAAAATTACAGTTCACGTCGATTGTGTTGTAAAACCTTTTTATTCATTTGAGACACCGGTGCTGCAGAAAATCATAAAAGAATAATTACTTATTATTAAATAAAGCATAGTGCCTTATTTAGATTATGTATTTGTGTTTGAAATTATTATTATTTATTTTTTAAATAAATAAACACACTCGTAATGGTCGACGTTAGATGAATATATAGTAATTCAGCAAATTATACTCGTATTTATCAGATCATAGTAATGATAGTGACATTCCTACTTCGAACAAAGCTGCACCGTTTTAGGTACCTAATTATATTTTAAATATTAAGTTGGGATGTCGTAGGAGTGTTTTACCTTTAATATTAAATAATAACGATGAGTGCTTGTATTTTCTTATGATTTATTTATATAAATTAAATACAATTATAACACAGATATTAGCTAGGTACTAGTATATTTACAAACTTAACAAATACTTAATTTTAATCACAATTCAATAGTTCTAATACTAGGCTAGTGGTGATCTTCTTCGCGTTTGACCACGGCGTTGAATCTGTAAAAAGAAAAGAAAAATTAAAAATAAAGAAAAGTGATAGAGTTTCTGACACCAATGTAGAACCTTTAACCTTTGACCTTCCATAGAACCGTCAATATTACTTAAGTAGAATATAATCCTTTATTCCTTTTCCATTTTAAGTCTCTTTTATCCCATTCCTCCCCACTGTCCTATTTTTAAGACACCACTAGCGGCCGCCCGCGACTTCGTACGCGTGGATTCCGTTTTACCCCCTTCATCTATCTTACGCGGTTTAGATTTTTTCATACAAATGTTTTTTCCCGCTAACTCCCGTTCCCGTGGGAATTTTGCAATATCCTGTTGTAACTAAGCTTTAAGTTTACTAAGGTACCTGCATACCAAATTTCAAGCGTCTAACTTAAGCGGTTTAGATTTTTCATACAAAAGGATTTTCCCGCTAATTCCCGTTCCCGTGGGAGTTTCGGGAATTCCTTTCTTAGTGCACCTCTACGGTACCTAAGCTACGTCCTTTCTAAATTTCAAGTGCCTACGTTTAGCCGTTTAGGCTGTGCGTTGATCTGTCAGTCAGTCAGTCAGTTTCTCCTTTTATATATTTAGATAGAAGATAGATATTCAACATTTTTTTTACACGAGCCCGTGCGCCTAGTCTGGACGCACCATTTTAATACTTACCCATTGTGAGGGTCGGCGGTGTACTCAACGATCCGTGTTTTGCCGTCAGCGTCGTGGAGGTGGTAGACGCCACTCACGGTGTCACCATCACGGGTCTCGTGCTGGAACTTGCTGTCTCCCGTGTGAGGGTCCACCACTTTGAACTCGTATGTGTACTTAGAATGCGCCAATCCGACCCCTTCACTATTCGTGGCGTCGTGGAGGTAGTAGACGCCACTCACGGTGTCTCCATCGCGGATCTCGTGCTGGAACTTGCTGTCTCCCGTGTAGGGGTCCACCACTTTGTACTCATATGTGTACTTAGAATGCGCCAGTCTGACCCCTTCACTGTTGGGCTGTAATGGCTAAGAGATACGTTCATAGAGTAATAATACTTACCCATTGTGAGGGTCGGCGGTGTACTCAACAATGCGAGTTTTGCCGTCGGCGTCGTGGAGGTAGTAGACGCCACTCACGGTGTCACCATCACGGGTCTCGTGCTGGAACTTGCTGTCTCCCGTGTGAGGGTCCACCACTTTGTACTCGTATGTGTACTTAGAATGCGCCAGTTTGACCCCTTCACTGTTGGGCTGTAATGGCTTAGAGATCCGTTCATAGAGTAATAATACTTACCCATTGTGAGGGTCGGCGGTGTACTCAACGATACGAGTTTTGCCGTCGGCGTCGTGGAGGTAGTAGACTCCACTCACGGTGTCACCATCACGGGTCTCGTGCTGGAACTTGCTGTCTCCCGTGTGAGGGTCCACCACTTTGTACTCGTATGTGTATTTGGGATGCGTCTGTGAAGGAAAGAACTACGTAAAACACTGACAGAGCAAGGTACATACGACAGCAAATCAAGCTAAACTATGTGGCATCTTAGTAATAAGTGCTATTTTGCAATAAAAATGGCTGAAATGCTGTAGTCTGTATAACGCAGAAAGAGGCAAATATATTAGTTTCATTTCCTGCATTCTTAATGGCGCAACTGAAAAAGTATTTCTCGTTGAAAATGTTAATTGCAAAGTTTTGCCTTTACTTATAAATCTGACACCAAATTATACCCTACTAGCTTTCCGCCCGCGGCTTCGCCCGCGTGGAATTTTGTCTGTCACAGAAAAACTTTATCGCGCGCGTCCCTGTTTCAAAAACCGGGATAAAAATTATCCTATGTTCTTTCCCGGGACTCAAACTATCTCTATGCCAAATTTCATCAAAATCGGTTGCGAGGTTTAAGCGGGAAAGCGTAACAGACAGACAGACAGACAGACAGAGTTACTTTCGCATTTATAATATTACTAGCGGCCGCCCGCGACTTCGTACGCGTGAATCCCGTTTTTCCCGCTAATTCCCGTTCCCGTGGGAATTCCGGAAATTCATTTCTTAGTGCACCTCTACGGTACCTAAGCTACGTCCCTTCCAAATTTCAAGTGCCTACGTTTAGCCATTTAGGCTGTGCGTTGATCTGTCAGTCAGTCAGTCAGTTTCTCCTTTTATATATTTAGATTAGGATATTAGGATAGGATTAGGATTAGGATATTAGGATATTAGGATAAGGATATTAGGATTAGGATTAGGATATTAGGATAAATACTAAGAACAAATAAACGTACGACCCTAACTTAAAAAAACACGGTAACTTTTTAACTCTCAGTGGTACAAACAACTCTTGTTGCTTTACGCTATAGTACATAGAAATAGCTGGAGTCTTGTTTTTATTTCATCGATTTATTTACCCCACTCTGCTCACTAATTGTTGACTCTTCTTTTAACACAAACCGATGGATTTATTAGATAAAAATAATAAACGAGATACTTACATAATGGCCAACGTGGTGGTCGTGTTCGTGGCCGTGGCCTTCTTGTGGGCGCGCCATCGCGACAGCGAGAGATGCGGCAAGTAAGGTCTACAAGATTATTAAAGAATTGGATACAGAATGTAAAGATTACATTCTATCTGACGCCCGTATTCACAAACATTACTATGAGGTCTTACAGTGCGCACAGGGTGACACACAAACCAATCACAGAGCTCTATTCAACACTGTGAGTTTGATTTGCTGCTTCACTTATACAAGCATGGTTTGTAAATACGGGCGTTAGATAGTCTCGTAATTTCCCAATACTGGAATTGTAAAATTGCAAGGTGCACGACGCCCACACCGGCGACATCAAGCAGCACCACGAGTCCCGCGACGGGCACAAGGTGGAGGGCGCCTACAGCCTGCACGAGCACGACGGCTCCGTGCGCACCGTCAAGTACCACGCCGACAAGAAGACCGGGTAAGACGATAAGCTAATAATCATGACTTACAGGCGAAAGCTGAAACAAAACAATATATTGTACTCTCGTAACTGTACTAGAATTTGTAGTAGTGGGATGTTTTGGTGACAATGGAATAATTATTTTTTTAATCCTGTATTAACCCAGCATCCTCAAAAGATTACACTGACATAAAGACAGTAAATTTGAAAATAATTAAAAGTCTTCAATAAAATTAGTATTAGTAAAATCTAATACAATTTTGTTATAATTTCAGATTCAACGCCGAAGTGAAGCACTCTACCAAACACGTTGAAGAGAAGAAGCACCATCACTAAATCGAACAAAATTACCTAGATGGACGTCGATGTAGTTTTAACTTATTTATTTTTGTTATTTAGTCTTTACTAATGACAGTAAAAAGTTTTAAATGAATATGTTCCTATTATTATTTATTCAAAATATTCAAAATCATCTCCAATCCAACGGATATGAATAAAACTGGTACATAGTGGAGTTGTAACAGAAGTTAGTCTTTTTCTCTGCACTTATGACTGACAGTTAGTAAGCTGACCACTTTATGCACTGTGTAGAGCCACAGAGCAACGGATTCGAAAAGTGGTCAGCTCTATAAACTGTCGTAGGCTTAAAGAAATTGACTTCGTCATAATTTAACTTACCTCTTTATCATCTCTCCTCTCGGTCTATGTAGTTGACTACAGTAAATAGTGTCCACTATTTGTACTGTGTTATGTACTATTCTAATTTGACTCAGAATCAATGAATTCTTGCTATGCTTAAGTGTAAGCGAAATCTATCTCGGTTTCATGAAAATTAATTTGTAAAGTTTGGTAAATTATAAAACATTACAAACTAAGTAAAACTACAAAATAATTAAGTATTTGAAATTAATAGACCTCAATTTTAAAATAAACTACAAATGTAAAAATAAAACAGTAGCACCTACAGAACTATGAATTGTAGGTACCTATAGCTATTAATTGTATTAGATAACGTGTAGTAAAATAAAAATTTACGTTATTTCGAGTGCAATTTATTAGTATAATGTAAGGGCTCATTCCCACGGTAATTCAGTTTTGCTTTGATTGTTGTGTGAACACATTTTGTATTTCAAATTCAGACAATGTAAACGGGATGTTCGAGTGAACGTCAATTGTATTAAACACGAATACCTACTACTAAACGGGATCCAGCAAAAAACAGTTCTTGCAAAAACGGAATGATCCATGGGAACAAGCCCTTAGTGAAACGTTGATATCAAAACTTTTAATAACTGCAAATGAATTAAGTAAGGCTCTATACTAAGACTTGAGCGACCCACATGTTTACTTAGCTACGTAAATAGGTACAATCCGTAAAGTATTGTAATTACCTAACTAGTTTGTCGGCCGTTTGGTGTAGTGGTTCAGCGTTCTGAACCACTAGTAGTCCGTTGACTACTATGCCGAGAGGTCCCGGGTTCGATTCCCGGCCGGGCAGAAATTGAAATGATGAATTTTAATTCTTCTGTAACGGGTCTGGGTGATAACTATGTTTATGTATGTATTTAAAAAAAAGTATATAAGTAGTATATCCGTTAAGCTAGCACCTATAACACAAGCATTAAGTTGCTTACTTTGGCGCTGGCGCTGTGTGAAATTGTCTAAAAATTTATTATTATTCAAATTGATAAAATTCGTCTTTTATTTGTAAGAAATAGATTATATAGAGTACTTTCATCCTGATCTGACAGGTTCTTTGTAATTTCTATGATGGTAATATCATTTAATAAAAATAAGCGTGTATTATTTCATGTTTTTTATTATATCATCAAAACTAAATAACAAAAATAAATATTACAAATAACATCAAAATCATTTTAAATGCTCGTCATTGTTTTCAATTTAGTGGTGGTGTTTCTCTTCAACGTGTTTGGTGGTGTGCTTCACTTCAGCGTTGAATCTGGAATTAAAATAAATATTGATTTGGCTAAGAGCTTTTTGCTGCTTACATAATCTGAATATTGTAGGTAAGTTCTATTCTATATAGGTTATTATTATTCTTATTCTATATAGATTCAACAACTTTTTGAACTTGAAAACTATAGTTCCCTTAAATTCAATCAATACAAGAATTATATTCAGCGTGCTTCATTGTTTAAGCGTTCGCCTGAAATTGATGAATTGTCGTCTTACCCGGTCTTCTTGTCAGCGTGGTACTTGACGGTGCGCACGGAGCCGTCGTGCTCGTGCAGGCTGTAGGCGCCCTCCACCTTGTGCCCGTCGCGGGACTCGTGGTGCTGCTTGATGTCGCCGGTGTGGGAATCATGCACTTTGTAGTCGAACTCGTACTTTGCGGGGCCCTGCGATAGAAAATGTTGTTAATAATGTTCAATTTTGTACCCAATAAATAAAATCTCAAAAAATGAGGTGCTATCATAAAAATACAAATATGAAACTTACATCGTATTTGTGGAAGTCCTTAGGAGGATGAGAGGGCACGTCGTGGCGCTCAATGTGGGTGTAGGAGATGGCTGGTTTATGAGAGTGCTTGTGCTCGGCCTCCTGTTTGTGTTCCTCGTGCTTCACTGCGTGCTTCACCTCGTGATTCACTTCGTGCTTGTGTTCCACATGCTTCGGTTCTTCATGCTTGTACTCTTCATGTTTGTGCTCTTCATGCTTGGGCGCTTCGTGTTTGTACTCGTGCTTGACTTCATGCTTTATTTGGGTGGAGTAATGGTGGGCAGCGTTGCAAACACCTACAAAGGCGATCACGGCAATGACCTGCAATGGAAATGAAGATTTATTGAAAACTGAAAAGCTGGAAGATGTGTAGAAACGTATAAAGCACTATTAATAAATCTACAATGAAAACAATGGTTATTTATGGTGATCTGAACTAAATTAATATAAAATAATTTAGTACCTTAACGAAATACATTTTTGCAGTTGTTGTTGGACTGAACAGTGTAACTAAACTGATACTGTCAATGCGATTTGTCCCCAATTTATACAACTTAATCCCAAAGTGTCAAGTAAAAATAATATATTATGGAGCCGGTATTATTTACTTTTACCCAAAATTTTGGACACGAAGGTCACTTACTTTCATTCGACCATAATTTTAAGTTATGCGTACCTATAAGTTTCATGAAAGTCGATATTTGCTTTTATGAAATTATCAATTAGCAAAGCTTGACTGAACCATGCGACCAAGTTATAGCCATTGCAAAATGGCCGTTATCGAAAATCCTAAGCCTAAGTTTTAATTAATTGCTTCATCGGCGCATAATTTGAGTTTATTGAAATACTAGTTGACCCCGCGAACTTCGCACCTAGCAGTTAGTGAGTGTCGTATTCTTAGAAGAGATAGGCAAGCTAGATGGCAGAGATCCAAACCTAAGTCCTGTGAATTCTCGATAGTTGCAAAGATGAATCCAAACAATAAGAGATGATTCATCAGAAACGATGACTCAGGAGAAAAAGTGTAATTGAAAAGAAAATGAAAGTGTCGTTGTCCATTTTCCTAAGAATAAATGAAAACTTATTTCAGAAAAGCTCAACACTTAGGAACTATTGTGATTTATTTCTTCTTTAATAGCTTTTGCCCGCGGCTTCACCCGCGTGAAATTTAGTGTCACTGATCGGCATAAATTATAGCCTATATGTTAATCTGGGTTACAAACAATAATACTGTAAAGTTTCAACAAAATCCGTTCAGTCATTTTTGCGTGAAAGAGTAACAAACATTCAGACATCCAGATATCCTGACATCCAAACTTTCGCATTTATAATAATTATTATTATATATTATATTAATATTAAGTAGGATCATTGGGTATTCTCTGCCAGTTAAGCAGCTTAACTGGTAGAGAATACCCAATGATTAAAGAAACAAGCTAAAGCCTAAAGCTGCTTTAGGCTAAACAGGATATCCAGTGTTTCTTATTATCCCTTGCACTGTAACTTTAGTTTTTTTTACTTAAGTAAAATGATCCTTATCTAGGTATTTACATTGTTATCATCTTTGGAAACGACAAATATTATACCGTCATACAGCAACTATTTAAGTAATATCCCTCGAAGACATGACAAAATAAATAAAACTATTGTGTATGAATGCAACCAAACCTATCCACGTCAATAGTATACTTCTTGCAACTCACGAAGGCGAGTGAGCTTTACTTGTGTGTGTTGTGGTGTGTACGTGTACATGCACATAACGATAGTGTAATGTCTATCAAAACTTTTGAAAAACTAACAGTAGCGGGCCACTATTGTACATTGTGTATTGCAACAACTATACTATATTAGATTTTCAAGATGTCCAAAGCTGTAATATTTGCTCAGCAACAGACGGGCTTGTCTTCTTGCAACGCATTTCCGCAATATCCAGTCCAATAATGGTTTCATATTCAAAAAAACTTAACATTTTAATGATTAAAGGTTCTGCCAATTAATTACTTGACTTTTATTATTAAACCTAAACAACTGGACATTTTGAAAACTTGACATTTAGCGAAGTTGACAATTTGCGCATTTGACACATGTAAAGCCCACTCGCCTTTGTGTATTGCAACAACTATACTATATTAGATTTTCAAGATGTCCAAAGCTGTAATATTTGCTCAGCAACAGACGGGCTTGTCTTCTTGCAACGCATTTCCGCAATATCCAGTCCAATAATGGTTTCATATTCAAAAAAACTTAACATTTTAATGATTAAAGGTTCTGCCAATTAATTACTTGACTTTTATTATTAAACCTAAACAACTGGACATTTTGAAAACTTGACATTTAGCGAAGTTGACAATTTGCGTATTTGACATTATGCGAATATGCGAATTTTACAATTTGCGAATTTGGCAGATTGCGATCGCTTGACAATTTGCGAATTTGACAATTTGCAAAGGATGCTCGACACTGCCATCGCTTTTATTTATTTCAGGAGACGCCACTGTGTCTGTAGTGAATATAAACGAAAGGTCACTCTTATTCAGGGTGCCTTATTGGTTTGAACTCGCTGGAAGTTAGAAGGTCTATGCAACAAATTATTTTTGTCCTCAAGCCTGCTGCGCACTACAGCGTAACTTACGCCTGTATTCATAAACATTACTATGAGGTCTCATAGTGTGCGTCGACGCACAGGGTCACATACGTACGAACCAATCACAGAGCTCTATGAACGCTGTGCGTTCGATTTTATACTTCACTTAAGCAAGTTTCGTTTGTGAATATTATGGGTGTTAATGTCTGGTCTACTCATTGATTACTACTGCTGTTTGCACCCATACTTGGACTAGACTTGATTGTCTAGCCATTTTATTTTGTTTTTCTTTGATACTTTTACTACGTTTGAATGAATATTTGGAGCAATTTCTAAGTATGAAAGGAAGTAGGTACAGTCGCGGAATGAAAAGGTTCGTCACCTTAGTGTCGGTTTTCGCTTGCACTAGGAACTGTAAGAGTCAAACCTGCCAACATAACAGTGCAAGAAACAGTGCTGCTAACATTAAAATAAATATGACGTTTGCTAACGAATAAGGTTTTGCTTGTTTATTTTTCTATCCGTCAGTGCAATGTTAAAATGTAGTTTTTTTTATTTAATAGATAATGGCAGGTTGAACCAACAAAAAGGTTTTAGTTTATCAATCATAATAATCTTCTTGACAAGTTAAATCGTCGAACAACTTTGATCTGAATAATTTTGAACCTTACTGACGAACAGTTAAAGATTATTTTCTCTAACTCGAGATTATTCTGTAACATAGTTTCAAAAGGTAAATTATGTGCTCGCGATTCGTTGAAGGAATCAATTTGTAAACTGACGAACCTTTTCATTCCGTGACTGTACCTAATATAAGGATGATAATCGGATAAAATTTATTAATACCCAATCTATATTATTTTGTATATTATTTTGAAATATTTTCTCATTTGTCGGACGAATTATCCCACAATTTTCAATGATAGTTGCAACTTCTCCTTTGTGGATGTTGTTACATTTCAGTAGTCGATCCTAAAAGCTACTATGTAATAATGACATAGTATTAATTTAAAATGTTATTAAACGACTGATGCAACCAGAACTATAGTATATTTATGGGTAGGTAGTAAAATTAAATTAAGGACAATAAATATTTTTCGAATAATTTTAAAGTTTTTATGTATCATACACAAGGTAGGTAGGAATAAGATGACACGTAACTTTTACTACACAATCAATTTATTACGGTAATAGGTAAAATCATAGGTACTTAATGTTAACCGAGGTGTTCAGTGATGGTGCAAATATATCAATTTTCAATAAGATATTCACTCTTAGTTTCATTCTAAATGTGGTTTACGTACTGTAACATTTCACTGTGAGCGAAACCACAGCGAAGCACACACGAGCAACGGTTTCCGCGCCGTCTGCCCGCCCAACTTGATAAGCCTGAAATTAACAAGGCTGCTGCGATGCGCTAAAATGAAAAATTATATAACGTTTAAATAAATCTTTCAAAGTATCACAAGTCACTTATTTTTACTATGCAGCTCATTAAGTACTAGTAGTAGAAAATACTACTTTCTCATTTTTCAACATTGTGGGTGTGGACTTTCGTGTCACGATCGGATCAAGTTCAGAACTTGCGCAAATGATAAAGATATTGGTATAAAAGTTAATTTGCAATTCTGACATTAACATAAAACTACAGACAGTCTCACAGTGTGGTGTAAAAAGTTCACTAAACAAACAATAATAATGATCTCAAAAGTAAGTGAAGTACCTACCAACTATGTTCTTAGTAGTTGCAGTGAACAAATAAGTGTCAGTGATCGAATATCAAAGTGACATACAGGAGCTTAAACATTGAAACTATTTCACAGGCCACCTGCCTCGCCCTCGTCTTTGCCGTGGCTGCGGCGCGGCCTCAGGGCGGCCACGAGCACGGGCACGCGTACTCGTCGCAGAGCATCGTGCTGCACCAGAGCCACGGCCACGAGGCGCAGAGCCACGGCCACCAGGTGCAGAGCCACGGCCACCAGGAACAGAGCCACGGCCACCAGGCACAGCAGAGCCACGGCCACGAGGAGCACCACACTGACTACTACGTAAGAGCTTATCCTGATTTCGTTACGTTCCAAGTTCTGTAAGGAACACCTTTGTTACGTCTAATACGTGCCCTATAGTTGCCGCGAGCTAGCGGGAGCGTGCGTCAAGTCTAATGTGTGTTCTGTTGCAGGCGGAGCCCCATTACGCGTACGAGTACAAGGTGCAGGACCCGCACACGCACGACAACAAGTACCACCACGAGACCCGCAAGGGCGACCAGGTGAAGGGCGTCTACAGCCTGCACGAAGCCGACGGCACCGTGCGCATCGTCGAGTACACCGCTGACAAACACAACGGGTAAATAAACGCTGATTTTACTCTACATTTTCGAATATAGAGAATTAGAATTATTAAATTTTGCATCCCTTTCTACTCTCGAGCATTGTCATGAGAAGATAATTAAGTATGATAGGAAGATTGAAAAACCATCGGACTCATGGTATCCTGAGATTCTGTATAAGTATGTTTTTCCTTATTACAGATTCAACGCTATTGTGAGGCGTGAGGGTCACGCCAAGCACGTCATCCCTGAACACCACCACCACCACTGATTTTGTTACTTATGATTGTTATATTAGATCACTGCCTGTTAAGTTTTGTTACTACGTTATGGTGCAATAAAATAAATGTTAATTGTATTTATATAGTACTTATTTCATGTACTCCTTCCATCATTTAGGCAAAACCTTATTTAACACTGGTTTACGAATACTATTTGATTAGATAATTATTAAAACTGATACATATTAAGCAGCCTATCCAATATAATCTACGCAAACACTTTAATGTAACAAACCTACCACTGTAACCCTAACAATTTATTGAAAAACTTGAACTTTTTAATTATTTTTTTAAGAATAAAGTAAAATGCGAGTGCTTAAAAAAGATAATAGTAAAAATCATACTAGAAAAAGTTTAGTATGCTTATAAACTACTACTTTACATACTTTTAATTTTTGAAATTATATTAGGTGCAAAATGCAATTTGTCTTCTCATGGACATTGAACAATATCTACGAGTGCGTAGCAGGACACTTGCGCCACAGTACTTACGCGGAAGACATTTGACATTAATTTCAGCGAAAGACACGTGCGCGAAAAACATTTCGTTGAAGAATATTAGCAATTTGTAAATACGAATCGACGAAAATAATCCCTTTAACCCCTCATGGTAAGCTGAATATTAGGGTGGTCCTTATTCCTACGAAAAAAAAATTTTTTCTTATATTTTGCGGGGCACCACGTAATTTGAATATATACCATATGAAAGTCTTTCATTTTTTTTTTTTTAATTTTTAATAGACATTTAGGGGTCGCTACCAAGGTTTGAATTTTAAGTAAAAACACAAAATCTGTATTTGTTAGATTTATTTATTTTTAGCCAAAGCCAAATAAAAATATTGCAAAATTATTGTTGTTGCTATGAACTAAGATATTATGTACAATGTACATATTTAAATCAATTATTTCTAAGATATAAGAGTTGACTTGTTAGTATCTCTCTGTACCGGTACTATGGTCGGTACAGAAAAGGGGTTGAGGGGAGAAGGGGACAAGAAGCGATTGTCTATTCTATCTATTCGATGTTCATTTGCACGTAAAATGTGATATAAACACTTAAATAAAACATTTATGAAACCATGATTTAAGATCTTCAAAGCTTTTTGTAAATATTTTGACAGCTGGTAGCGACCTCTAAATCTTAACAAAAAAAAAAACAAAAAAAGCTAATTTCATATTTAGAGGTATATAATCGAATGAGAAAGTGCCCCGGGGATAATTCAAAAGTCGAAAAATAAGGACCACCCTACTGAATATGCTTGTGAGTGGGTTCATATTAAAGCGCGAAACAATATTTTTGAGTTATTAAATAATTGTCATTACGTACGTAGGTACTTCGATCGACTCATTGCCCATGTAGCATGGATATTCTTAGAGGTACTATGTCGGCCTGCCTGGATGCGAGCGGCGCAGGACCGGTCTTTATGGAAATCCTTGGGGGAGGCCTTCTTTGTCCAGCAGTGGACGTCTTTCGGCTGAAACGACGACGACTATGTCGGCAACAAATCCTGACTGAACAGTTATTATATCTTAGGTACTTCTATAAAAATTAATCATCCTCAAAGTACCATACGTACCAAAGTAGAGACCTCCCCATAAGGTTCATAGAGTTGCGGTTCTGATTAAATTGTTACAAAGATGTACTTTACAGACATAGGTAAGTATATAGGTACTGTAGGTGTAGTGTGAATTTACGTCAAACGATGTCCACTGCGTAAAAAAGTGACATTAAATGTACCTAGCTATGACGGATTGTACAGCGCCCCTAGCGGAAACTTTCAAGAACTTAAATCTTCTTAATTATATTTGTTTTAAAGCGCTCGATAGTGACGGCATTTGATGTAACACACACCCTCTGAATTAATTTATCTAAAAATGCATAGTTCGGGAGAATTGGAGCAAAAATAAATAAAATAAGGGCTCCTTGTCAGGACTACGGAAACCTTTTTAGTCAGAAATTTGCGTTTTTTTCGAGAGGTGCTTAGCGAATAGCGAGCACAAGTTTTTGAAGTTGCATAGGGTAAGTAAGCCCCAACTAGTCATACAGACAACAAACGAAGCTTTGCGATTTTAGATAGTTAACTTGTTGATTTGGACTAGGCTATTCGTAAAAGCTTCGAATACATCTTGGTTGAAATGGTTTTCATAAAGTTAATGTCTTTAAGTTTTTTGATATTTGTTTTTAAATCGTTACTACAGTTACTACGAGTATGTAGGTACTTATTATGTAATGTTTTTAAAGATGTCCTATCAGATTGTGCCTATAGCCTGGAATAAAACCTGAAAACCGCCTCTGTGGTCCAGTGGTAAGACCACCTGCTTCAGACGCAGAGGTCTCGGGTTCGATTCCCAGTGGGGGCAGATTTTTCTGTTCGGTTTGGTTGGTGGTAGGGCTTGTTCTAAGTCCGCCTGGCTAGCTACCACCATCTTACCTAAGTCTGTCGCCAATAACAACAATGTTAACAGCATTGTTGTCTTCCAGCAGTTAGAGGTAAGATAGCCAATTCCTCCGTGGTTGAGGATTCCGGGTGAAGCTCGCTTCCACCTTCGGCCTGATCGTCACTTACCATCAGGTGAGAGGCCAAGAGCTTCCTCGTTGTTGATAAAAAAAAAAGAATGATACATGTAAGGAGATAAAACTTTGCTAAGATAGAATAACCTCTCATATTGTTCGAAGAAATTCTGTTGTTTTTAATGTTTGATATCAAGTAGGTAATAGGAAATCGTCTTTAATTCGTCGTACATCATACAAACGAATATTCACAATGACGTGTATTTGCGTTTCCTTGATTCGGATACATTAGAGGAATAAGTAAAACAGAAAAAGTAGATTGAGATATTCGCTATATTTACAAACTTAACAAAAACATATCAATATTCAACAGATATGATCACAGGTTTAATGGTGAGAGTGGTGGTGTTCGGGGACGATGTGCTTGACGTGACCTTCGTGTTTCACCACAGCGTTGAATCTGTTAAACAAAGAATAAATTGTGTTACTTAGCTGNTTCAGTTGGAAAAAATTGACAAAATATGAAAATTAAACAGTCAATTCCAAGTTAGCTTCTGAACTTACCCATTGTGTTTGTCAGCGGTGTACTCGACGATGCGCACGGAGCCGTCGGCTTCGTGCAGGCTGTAGACGCCCTTCACCTGGTCGCCCTTGCGGGACTCGTGGTGGTACTTGTTGTCGTGCGTGTGCGGGTCCTGCACCTTGTACTCGTACGAGTAATGGGGCTCCGCCTGTGAAAGAACACGTCATATTGTACTTCGCTCTACAAACATTCCCGCTAGTTTGAGAGGGTATGTATCCTTATTTTTTCAACTATAACACGTGTGCCAAGCGCTACAATGGTGTCCCTAGTGCTTGATTTACGCGCGTTACATCATATGGATAAGCTCTTACGTAGTAGTCAGTGTGATGGTGCTCCTCGTGGCCGTGGCTCTGCTGCGCCTGATGGCCGTGGCTCTGCTCCTGGTGGCCGTGGCTCTGCACTTGGTGGCCGTGGCTCTGCGCCTCGTGGCCGTGGCTCTGGTGCAGCACGATGCTCTGCGACGAGTA
Source organism: Ostrinia furnacalis (assembly GCF_004193835.3). Lineage (NCBI taxonomy): Eukaryota > Metazoa > Arthropoda > Insecta > Lepidoptera > Crambidae > Ostrinia > Ostrinia furnacalis. The sequence goes on from NW_021134630.1 coordinate 320,127, forward strand.
CGCGTGCCCGTGCTCGTGGCCGCCCTGAGGCCGCGCCGCAGCCACGGCGAAGACAAGGGCGAGACAGGTGGCCTGTGAAATAGTTTAAATGTGCTAAACTCCTGCATAACACTTTAATATTCGATCACTGACACTTATTTATTTGATCACTGATCACCTTTAAATTTTTTTAGTAACGAGAATTTCACTTACTTTTGAGATCATTATTATTGTTTGTTTAGTGAACTTTTTACACCGCACAGTGAGACAGTTTGTGGTTTAACCCATTTAGACCGATAATTATTTTTGTAAATAAAAATTAATTTTTCAGCAAAAACTTACAAAGGGAAGCCTAAAAATCATAAAAAAAATATTTTAAAAAATAATCTATAAATAGGGGGACGTGGGGAGCCCGTACCATATAGGGTACAGTAGGTCTATAAGCAAGCAAAACATAGTCGTTGTTCAAAGAAGATTTTTATTTATTTTTGTATGATATAAAATAAAAATAAAATCATGTAATCACACTTGGCATATCTTGTAAGACGTTTTCTGTGATACTAACCACATTTGGTTCTTTTTTCCTACATTTTCCGAAGTTAGTGAGGATAGCTGAAGAAGACCTGGCTTCTTCTGATTTGTTACGTTTAGTGCTATCCATAATCGCATTTAGCAACACGACGATGGAAATTTAGCAAATCCATCGAAGAAAACTCTGAGGGTTATTATTTACATTGACACTATCTTTATCGCCTAAATCTTCGTCAGTCTGATCATANCTTAGCTGGAAAAAATTGACAAAAAAAGAAAATTAAACAGTCAATTCCAAGTTAGCTTCCTGACTTACCCATTGTGTTTGTCGGCGGTGTACTCGACGATGCGCACGGAGCCATCCGCTTCGTGCAGGCTGTAGACGCCCTTCACCTGGTCGCCCTTGCGGGTCTCGTGGTGGTACTTGTTGTCGTGCGTGTGCGGGTCCTGCACCTTGTACTCGTACGAGTAATGGGGCTCCGCCTGTGAAAGAACACGTCATATTGTACTTCGCTCCACAAACATTCCTGCTAGTTTGCAAGGGTGTGTATGCTTATTTTTCAATACATGGCAACTATTCCCTAGTACTCGATTTACGAGCGTAACATCATCTGGATAAGCTCTTACGTAGTAGTCAGTGTGATGGTGCTCCTCGTGGCCGTGGCTCTGCTGCGCCTGGTGGCCGTGGCTCTGCACCTGGTGGCCGTGGCTCTGCGCCTCGTGGCCGTGGCTCTGGTGCAGCACGATGCTCTGCGACGAGTACGCGTGCCCGTGCTCGTGGCCGCCCTGAGGCCGCGCCGCAGCCACGGCAAAGACAAGGGTGAGACAGATGGCCTGTGGAACAGTTTAAACGTGCTAAACTCCTGCATGACACTTTGATATTCGATCACTGACACTTATTTATTTGATCACTGATCACCTTTAAATTTTTTTTTAACGAGAATTTCACTTACTTTTGAGATCATTATTATTGTTTGTTTAGTGAACTTTTTACACGGCACAGTGAGACAGTTTGTGGTTTAATGTTAATGTCAGAATTGCAAATTCACTTTTATACCAGTATCTTTATCATTTGCGCAAGTTCTGAACTTGATCCGATCGTGACACGAAAGTCCACACCCACAATGTTGAAAAATGAGAAAGTAGTATATAATTTGAAAACTGTATGTAGTAAGTATAATATACAGTTTTAATAAATTATGATGATTTAAACAACTGTTTCTTACTTATCATCCGTCTCTACAATCTATATATATAAAAATGAAACCCGTTTCGCGTTGTCACGGCATCACGTGTGAACGGCTGAACCGATTTCGATAATTATTTTTTTTTAAATGTTTGTGGAAGTCCAAGGATGGTTCTTACGGAAAAAAATATTAAGAAAATCTCTACGCTAAGGCGGTACGAAGTTCGCCGGGTCAGCTAGTAAACTATAAATTGTGGACATACAAAACTGTCGTAACTATTTGAAACCGTTTCCTTGTTTGTAAATGGTACGAGTAAGTACCTATTGATAAGCAATAAGTATTGTTGCCTAAAAATATTCTAAAAGTTTATTGTAATGAATCGGTTGATTGCATTGACTTAACTTAGATTCAGAATTGGAAAAAGACAACTAAGTGTCTTTTGACATGTTGTGTTGACGAAAGCAACCTAAACAAAAAGTGCACATTTTTTTACAGATCAATTTAAGATTTTTCCTATATTTTAAAGCTGACACAAACTGAGGCCTTAGGTGATCAAGTATTTGCCCTGTATTTACCAAATGCACTTACACGCCTCCGCGGCCGGAACGCTTCCGGTACCGCTACAGTGTTTTAAATTTTTATTTTTTAATAGCTTCAAACCGTCATGAATTCTATGAAAATTTAAAATTAGGTACAAAAATAATAAGGAAGTCATTTTGTAAATTGTTTTTAAGTTGATATTATGTTACAACATGCATGAATGCACATCGAGGGTTAACATAGGAATTTTCGGCATTTATTTAAAAACAAATGATGATATCAGTTTCAGGACAATCATTGTTTTAGGTGCACTATTTAAGTTTTGGGCAACTTATCCTCAATGCATGCATGTCATATAATCCGCATAAGGCCTGTTAACATTGACACCAATCTGTCTGTTTCCCTAAATCTAATTTGAATAATTCTCTGTAAGTAAGATTGCAAACTGCAAATAGTATTTAGATTATTGCAACAATCTAGTATTTTTCAGCTAAAAGCTATTGGAAAGATGTGAATGAAAGCCTAATACCTAATTGACACAGACAATAACACCGTTGCTCTTAAAAATGTTGTGCATTATGATATAACACATTTGGCTGCTAAAAATATCCAAAATCTGCCTGACTACACGATGAAAGTCACTGACCTTCTATATCGAAATATTTTTGACACTTGGCCTTTTTATCGCTTTAAGCTCACTATCCAAAAGCAAAAGCTTTCCATATAAATTGGCAGTAAATTATGAAACTGCATCAGTTGATTCATAAGAATCTGACAGTAATATCCTATCAATATGTTTATTAAAGTAAGGAAACATAATTTATGCATTAAAATATAATTAATTAATATTGATTTCTCACTTTATATAAAGCTGAATGAATATGTATAGGGGTGTTAATTGCTTGTCTCTTCTCCAGGTGGTCGCAGTGTTGGCCCTAGCAGCCGTCTGCTTGGCTGAGGAGCACGCGTACTCGTCGCAGAGCATCGTGCACCATCACGTGCACCACGAGCACCACGAGCCCAAGGTCGAGGTCAAGGTGGAGAAGCAAGTCGTGGAGAAGGTGGTGCCCGTCGCTCACTACGTCGAGAGCCACAAGCATGAGGAGCACAAGCACGAAGAACACAAGCACGTAGAACACAAGCATGAAGAACATAAACATAAGGAACACAAGCCCGCCATCTCCTCATACCACATCGAGCGCCACGACGTGCCCGCTCCTCCCCCTAAGGACTTCCACAAGTATGATTTTTATAATAAGACGCGAATTATGTATTATAGAAACTAAAAACACAACGTTCTTTGTAAAGTTGATTGAGTATATTTCCATAAAAGACAATACATAACCAAACGATGCTGCGTGTAATGGATAAAAAACGTAAAGTTATCATTTGTGTAAATGAAAACATACTTTTTTTGGTAAATGTTGCCAGTAGGTAAACATTTGAGAGCTGCCCCATATTATTATTCCTCAGAAGTAGGCATGTTTATGTAAAGCGATTTCATAGCAGCTATTTTGGTTGTTTGAAAATGATAAATAACTTGAAAAAATCGAATTGCCTAAGGCGTTAATAAGGCGTTAATAAGGCGTAAGTAGCTCAGTTGGAAGAGCAGTCGCCCGGCAAGCGGAAGGTCGTGGGTTCAATTCCCGCCTTAGGCAATTCGATTTTTTCAAGTTATTTATCATTTTCAAATTAGTTTGAGATGCGACTCTTAACGCTAAAAATTAAATAACTATGTNCTTGTCGCGGGAGGTGCGATTTATTTGATGTCGAGTGTATTTGAAACCGTTTCCTTGCTTGTAAATTATTTAATGGTACGAGTAAGTACCTATTGATAAGCAATAAGTATTGTTGCCTAAAAATATTCTAAAAGTTAATCGTAATGAATCGGTTGATTGCATTGACAAAAGATACCATAAGTGTCTTTTGACATGTTATGTTGACGATAGCAACCTAAACAAAAAGTGCGCATTTCTTTACAGATCAATTAAGATTTTCCCTACATTTTAAAGCTGACACAAACTGAGGCCGTAAGCGATCAAATAATGGCCCTGCAGGAATTTACTGAATGCACTGACACGCCACCGCGGCCGGAACGCTTCCGGTTCCACCACAGTGTTTTCAATTTTATTTAGTAGCTTCAAACAGTCATGAATTCTATGCCAAATTTGAAATCAGTTATAAAAATAATAAGGTAAGTAATTCTGTAATTTGTTTATTAATCGTTTAAATGTAGAATTGGTACGCCAGAAACAATAACTAAGTTGATATTATGTTACAACATGGTTAACATAGGAATTTTCGGCATTTATTCGAAAACAAATGATAATATCAGTTTCAGGACAATGTTTTAGGTGCACTATTTAAGTTTTGGGCAACTTGTCTTCAATGCATGTCATATAATCCGTATGGCCTGTTAACATTGACACCAATCTGTCTGTTTCCCTAAATCTAATTTGAATAATTCTCTGTAAGTAACATTGCAAACTGCAAATAGTATTTAGATTATTGCAACAATATAGTATTTTTGAGCAAATTTTAAAAGTAAAACTATTAGAAAGATGTGAATGAAAGCCTAATATGTAATTGACACAGACAATAACACCGTTGCTCTTAAAAATGTTGTGCATTATGATATAACACATTTGGCTGCTAAAATATCCAAAATCTGCCTGACTACACGATGAAAGTCACTGACCTTCTTTACCGAAATATTTTTTGACACTTGGCCTTTTTATCGCTTTAAGCTCACTATCCAAAAGCAAAAGCTTTCCATATAAATTGGCAGTAAATTATGAAACTGCATCAGTTGATTCATAAGAATCTGACAGTAATATCCTATCAATATGTTTATTAAAGTAAGGAAACATAATTTATGCATTAAAATATAATTAATTAATATTGATTTCTCACTTTATATAAAGCTCAATGAATATGTATAGGGGTGTTAATTGCTTGTCTCTTCTCCAGGTGATCGCAGTGTTGGCCCTCGCAGCCGTCTGCTTGGCTGAGGAGCACGCGTACTCGTCGCAGAGCATCGTGCACCATCACGTGCACCACGAGCCCAAGGTCGAGGTCAAGGTGGAGGAGCAAGTCGTGGAGAAGGTGGTTCCCGTCGCTCACTACGTCGAGAGCCACAAGCATGAGGAGCACAAGCACGAAGAACACAAGCACGTAGAACACAAGCATGAAGAACATAAACATGAGGAACACAAGCCCGCCATCTCCTCATACCACATCGAGCGCCACGACGTGCCCGCGCCTCCCCCTAAGGACTTCCACAAGTATGATGTAAGTATCGCGCCCGGTAATCTATTACCTTCAATTGTTTAAGAGAAGGTTATCTTACCTTCAAATTGTTTTAGTTTTGTGTTGAAGGCATGCAGTTTAATAATCGTAAGGGCTTGAGACGAGTCTATCGAACGATAAATACAGCGCGTCGGATAAAATATAATATGTACTTTTTATTTCTTAGGGCCCTGCCAAGTACGAGTTCGAGTACCAGGTGCATGACGCACACACCGGCGACATCAAGAAGCACCACGAGTCCCGCGATGGTTACAAGGTGGAGGGCGTCTACAGCCTGCACGAGCACGATGGTTCCATCCGCACTGTCAAGTACCACGCTGACAAGAAATCCGGGTGAATAAAACTTATTTCTCTCATTAGGCATGAATTCGATGTTACTCTCGACTAGTTAGATAAATGGTGTTCTATTTATCTGCTTAAAAGAATGAAATGACTCCCGGCACTTCTATCTGATTAGCTAACCGATGTTCAATTTTAATTTTGTTTTATTCCAGATTCAACGCCGAGGTGAAGCACACCACCAAGCACGTTGAGGAACACAAGCACCATTAAAATACCAACCCCATTGTTATCTGCCGCCGAAGTTCTTGTTAAATGTTTATTTATTTTAGGAATAATAAATTGATTGTGTAGTAAAAATTACGTGTCATCTTATTCCTATCTACCTTGTGTGTGATACTCACATAAAAACTTTAAAATTATTCGAAAAATATTTATCGTCCTTAATTTAATTTTACTACCTACCCATAAATATACGATAGTTCTGGTTGCATCAGTCGTTTAATAACATTTTAAATTAATACTACGTCATTATTAATTTACATAGTAGCTTTTAGATTCGACTACTGAAATGTAACAACATCCACAAAGGAGAAGTTGCAACTATCATTGAAAATTGTGGGATAATTCGTCCGACAAATGAGAAAATATTTCAAAATAATATACAAAATAATATAGATTGGGTATTAATAAATTTTATAATTTAACCTACTTCCTTTCATACTTAGAAATTGCTCCAAATATTCATTCAAACGTAGTAAAAGTAGGATCAAAGAAAAGCAAAATAAAATCGCTAGACAATCAAGTCTAGTTCAAGTATGGGTGCAAACAGCAGTAGTAATCAATGAGTAGACCAGACATTAACACCCATAATATTCACAAACGAAACTTGCTTAAGTGAAGTATAAAATCGAACGCACAGCGTTGAATAGAGCTCTGTGATTGGTTCGTACGTATGTGACCCTGTGCGTCCACGCACACTATGAGACCTCATAGTAATGTTTGTGAATACAGCCGTAAGTTACGCACTACACAGCAGGCTTGAGGACAAAAATAATTTGTTGCATAGACCTTATAAATAACTTCCAGCGAGTTCAAACCAATAAGGCACCCTATACTACTTAAACTGCCTCTCATTCGGTGGACGGACGACCTGCGCGCCTGGATGCAGACACGGACAGCGCATGGCTGGATATTGCGGAAATGCGTTGCAAGAAGACAAGCCCGTCTGTTGCTGAGCAAATATTACTGCTGTGGACATCTTGATGTTGAAAATCTAATATAGTATAGTTGTTGCAATACACAAAGACGAGTGGGCTTTACATGTGTAGTGGCCCGCTACTGTTAGTTTTAATAGACATCACACTATCGTTATGTATTGTGCATGTACACGTACACACCACAACACACACAAGTAAAGCTCACTCGCCTTCGTGAGTTGCAAGAAGTATACTATTGATGTGGATAGGTTTGGTTGCATTCATACACAATAGTTTTATTTATTTTGTCATGTCTTCGAGGGATATTACTTAAATAGTTGCTGTATGACGGTATAATATTTCTCGTTTCCAAAGATGATAACAATGTAAATACCTAGATAAGGATCATTTTACTTAAGTAAAAAAAACTTAAGTTATCAGTGCAAGGGATAATAAGAAACAATGGATATCCTGTTTAGCCTAAAGCAGCTTTAGCTTTTTTCTTTAATAATTATAAATGCTTATAAAATAATTAATTTACTAATATTATAAATGCGAAAGTTTGGATGTCAGGATATCTGGATGTCTGAATGTTTGTTACTCTTTCACGCAAAAATGACTGAACGGATTTTGTTGAAACTTTACAGTATTGTTGTTTGTAACCCAGATTACCATATAGGCTATAATTTATGCCGATCTGTGACACTAAATGTGAATAAATAAATCACAATAGTTCCATAATGTTGAGCTTTTCTGAAATAAGTTCTCATTTATTCTTAGGAAAATGGACAACGACACTTTCATTTTCTTTTCAATTACACTTTTTCTCCTGAGTCATCGTTTCTGATTAATCATCTCTTATTGTTTGGATTCATCTTTGTAGCTATCGAGAATTCACAGGACTTAGGTTTGGACCTCTGCCATCTAGCTTGCCTATCTCTTCTAAGAATACGACACTCACTAACTGCTAGGTGCGAAGTTCGCGGGGTCAACTAGNATGAGGAGCACAAGCACGAAGAACACAAGCACGTAGAACACAAGCATGAAGAACATAAACATAAGGAACACAAGCCCGCCATCTCCTCATACCACATCGAGCGCCACGACGTGCCCGCTCCTCCCCCTAAGGACTTCCACAAGTATGACGTGAGTATCGCGCCCCTAAGTATACTTACTTTATCACCCACAACTTTTTTTTTGAATATGCTAGTCTCAATTACTTACAACAGAAAATAGTAGAAAATCATTCTGCGAGCCTGCACCTCTGATGAGATCTAAATATCTTGCTGTTTAAAAATACACCTATTCATAACGANTATGACGACTTAAGAATAATTTAACAGAAAAAGCTTTCAGCGCGATTTGGATGAATAAAAATAAAAATGCATTTTTTGTTAATTAGGGCCCTGCCAAGTACGAGTTCGAATACCAGGTGCATGACGCCCATACTGGTGACATCAAGAAGCACCACGAGTCGCGCGATGGTTACAAGGTGGAGGGCGTCTACAGTCTGCACGAGCACGATGGTTCCATCCGCACCGTCAAGTACCACGCTGACAAGAAAACCGGGTAAATAGAACATCTTTCTTTCTCCTAGGCGTTACCTGCCAGTATCTTTCTATTGCAACTAGTTGCAATAATTGACTGGATCCCGTTACTTCTACCTGATCTGATGCTCATTTGTTTTATTTCAGATTCAACGCCGAGGTGAAGCACACCACCAAGCACGTTGAGGAACACAAGCACCATTAAAATACCAACCCCATTGTTATCTGTCGCCGAAATTCTTGTTAAATGTTTATTTATTTTAGGAATAATAAATTGATTGTGAAATAAGAAAAATCTCATTTCTTTTATTAGGTTATTCTGTATTTAACCTATGACGTCTCAACCCACTCATTACTTTTTCCTTACTTTACCCACAACAATTACCTATTTCGTTATAAGTTCCTCATTCACCCCAAAACATTCCTAGCTCAACTTATTTTTAAACCTAAATTAATAAAGTAAATTTTACAGGAAGTGTTTTTGTCAAATATCTTTTCAACCACTAGGACTATTAAAATGAAAACGATTTTTTACGGAAAAAAATTCTTTATATAAAATATTATAGGAAAGTACTTAATAGTACTTTACGGGATAATTGCCGTAAAATTAATCAAAACAAAAAATTTCGTAACGTAATATTATGGAGTGTTATGGGATTATTTTTTACTGAACTAACTAACTTACCTAGAGGATGTCGAACCAAGGCGAAAAGTTCATGTAGCCCATTCCCGTAGGACCAACCCCCTCCTGTTAAGAGACGAGTGAAGTTCTAAAGCGTGCCTGCATAAGAACCGAAGCGTGGCACAATAATTTCGACAATTTTTTGCCAAAACTGACAACTCTTTTGATGCTTGCATGTAGGAGACCTCAAACCGAGAAAAAAAGTTACATAGTTCATTCCCTTAGGACCTACCTTCTGGCCTCTAGAATCGATTTAAATTTTACGATTTTCAAAGATGTTAAAATTTTAGAAATAATAGGTATACTGCCATCATCTAGCTAGAGGATGTCGAACCAAGGCGAAAAGGTAATGTAAGTTACCCCCATAGGACCAACAGACGAGTGTATAGGAAACAGGGCGCGACACAAAAATTTCGACAAACATTTTTGCCCAAAACTGACAATTCTTTATTGACTGGACTATTGTTGTCATTAGACAAGGTGATACTAATCGATGGGCTAGCGGTCTCACTTTTATTGTATATGTTACAGGAAATGTATGAAATCCGTCATTGTATACAATTCCTAGGAATTGTGTATAAGTCCTAAAATCACCCGGAAATGTGTGATGTAAATTATATTAGACACATTTCCTAGGAAATTTACACATTTCCTAAACAGCAATCGGAAATGTAATTAAGATTTCAATGAATACGCGTGGACATGCGGTGCGAGGGGAGGATATTGCATCATCCGATTACGCGGGGTCTCTATCGAATCGTCAAATTTTTTGCACGCCTAGTTGTCTATGGCACACAAATTTTAAGCCTTAAATTTTTTTACACAAAATTATTTTTATTACGCCCCTTTGTTTTCTCCGAAACTTAAATGGCGCTACCGCGCCGCGCCAACTGTGTATGTGTAAGGTCGCAAGTCTAACCTAACCTAACCAAGACTTTGTTAACCAGCTACAGAAGTATTAAAACCTTTATGCCAATAAGTTAAATAAAAGAGATGTTAAAATTAGTGATTTCCAATACTTCAGCGTAATATGCGTGATGCCAAAAGAAAGGATGCCAATAGGCAAATTTTTTTTTCGGCCAAAGTATAATAGTGCGAAAACAACTGTCAGGCTAAACAATAATATTGTGAGTTAAAAGTACCTATCGGCCAATGTGGTTTGGCTAAATGAAATTTTAGGCGTACCGAGGGGCACCCGATCACGCGACCGCGCTTGTGCCGCTTAGTTTTATACATTTCCTAATACAATATTGGAATTCTATAAAATTCCTAGGAAAAGTATACATTTCCTCGGATATGTGCGTATTAAAAAATCTCTAAAGCAATATTTTATACATTTCCTAAATAGCTTCGGAATTGTATACATTTCCTAGGAATAGTATACAATTCCTAGAATTCATACATTTCCTGTAACATATATAAATAAAGAAGATATCACTTATAAATAACTGGTGCTTGCTTATAAATGTGAAAGGTGATTGATTTTATACTTTTAGTTAAAAAAGGTAATGAGATCATAATTTATTTGGGTTTAGGTGGCTTATTAAACTCGTAGTCATAAACTATGGTCTAAAAAAGTTATTAAAACTAAAAATTATCATGCCCAAACAATGTAAATTAAAAGAGACAGGGGCAGAAATTTGTTCTACTACTTTAGATTTAACCTTAAAACTTCATTTTAAATAAGCCACTGTTAGTGTCTTTCCAAGAAGAAAGATTTTATTGTTTGTTTGCATGAGCTTCGTTTCTGTAAACATAGGCTTAACCGGTGCTTTTTTATGGAGTTTATCAGATTTTTATCGTTTGTCAAAGTTAAAGTAAGATGGTGCAACTCAGCCTCAGAGTGGTTAGGGTCAGGGAATTTAAAAGTACGAAACGTTTTTAGAAATGGATTTTCTATATTTACAAAACTTAACAAAACATTATCAAGAGTCAACAGGTAGTATCACAGCTTAAGAGGTAGTTATTTAATGGTGCGAGTGGTGGTGCTCGGGGACGATGTGCTGGACGTGGCCTTCGTGCTTCACGATGGCGTTGAATCTATAAGAGAATAACGATTTGATTAAATTATCAGGTCATGTAATAATATTATTCGCAGGATTTAGGTAAGCGCTAGTGTAGACCATTGCCTAATACTGCGATTGAAATAAAACAAAACAAACATGGAGTAAAATTTTTAACTTACCCATTGTGTTTGTCGGCGGTGTACTCAACGATGCGTACGGAGCCGTCAGCTTCGTGCAGGCTGTAAACGCCCTTTACCTGGTCGCCTTTGCGGGTCTCGTGGTGGTACTTGTTGTCGTGCGTGTGCGGGTCCTGCACTTTGTACTCGTACGAGTAATGAGGCTCCGCCTGTAACAGAAAATATTACATTTTACACAGCTCAGACGCTCCCGCTAGCTCTCTTTGCACGCTTCTTTTTCTAATACTCGTATCACAGGCTGGACTAAACCACTGTGTCCCTAATAACTGGACTGAACTGAAACACTGAGAACGCGCGAGTGAGGTCTCGCGACTAGCACGCGATTTACGAGCAAATGCATGTGGATGTAGTAGTTCTCTAGTATCTTGCGATCATGTAATCTAGACAAGTTCTTACGTAGTAGTCAGTGTGATGGTGCTCCTCGTGGCCGTGGCTCTGCTGTGCCTGGTGGCCGTGGCTCTGTTCTTGGTGGCCGTGGCTCTGCACCTGGTGGCCGTGGCTCTGCGCCTCGTGGCCGTGGCTCTGGTGCAGCACGATGCTCTGCGACGAGTACGCGTGCCCGTGCTCGTGCCCGCCCTGAGGCCGCGCCGCAGCCACGGCAAGAGCTGCCGCAACGATGACGATCTAAACGAAATACGTATTTTGTTAGAATTATATACATATTGAAGTAATATTTTATTTTATTTTGCAACTTTTTGACAACTAATATTGAATAATGAATGAATAATTATTACAGCTCAAGTATATATGTATACTTTATACATAGTAGTCAATTCCAAGTGACAATAACTTTTTGGTTACCTTAGAAAACATGTTTAATTTTTTGGTGCTGTTGACCCTACAAATGTTGTAAGTTGAATGATAATGCTGATTTAATTCATATCTCTTAAATACTCCATAGCAAAATTTGCACCTGTTCAGTTTTCTTAAGAAAGTAGTCGTAACAGTAGTAAAACCCGTTTCATTAAGTGCGTGAGTGTAAACGTGTCCTTGACACGGGCAAAGTTATGAAGGCGCCTAAATACCTACTTAATCTTATGGATGTATTTTGACTGAAGCGAGCTTGCGTGATAATCTCTGAGTTATGTTCTGTAAACTGTCGTCGATTACTGTGGATATAACGTGATTATCTTTTCGTGGATGACTCTTGTCACTGTGACAAATATATTTTATCTTTCTATTTTAAAAATTTTATAAAGAGAAAAAGAGAGACAAAGTAGTACTTATTCTTGTCTATAGAGTTCTAAAACATCCTACCACGGTGACAAAATTCACCTGTGCGCGCGAGTCCTTATTCGCATGTTGTGGCCTTAACTAGGGTTACTTTTGTGGTAAGTTTTTAACGTTTTCAAAAACTATAGCTGTAGAACATTCCACTGATAGAACCTTCTGGTGGTGGTCACGAGAAGCATTCAGATGCAGACAGCGCAGGTCTTGTCGTCGTTGTAGAGATCCTTGGCAGGAGACACTTTTTGCAGCATTTTGTCCAAAATTATTATGATGATAGGTAGGTACTTGACAATTACAGCAATAGGTGTAAGTATTTTTATGTAATTTCAAACACAATTTCTTTAATTTAGCCCTTGAAGAGTTTTTGTTTGTTGAGAGGCTGTTTTAGTTTAATGGGGTCGTAGTAATATGTATTACTGCGAGCGATATAGATGTATTGTATTTTCCAGTTTTACAACAACAAATACAAATTCCAACAAAGTTCAGTTTTGGGATACAAAAGTTTGTATCGATAAAATGATTAACGATAAGCAATATTGAGATCTTGAACCTGTTTAATACCGGTTTGCCAAATAAAAGTACAGCACAGAGTGGACACATTTCACTGCAAAGCGACATACGAGTGCATTTCTTTATTGCAAAACGGTTTGATAACTCGAATTCAGGCGATTATAAAAATCGCCGAATTTTAATTATCAGTATCAGTTCACCACTGCACTTCACAAGGATAACAGTAACAATGTTCTATAAGGTAATTGAATAAATTGGAAATATTTTATTATTTGACTTCAAAGAAAGGAGGAGGTTCTCAATTGGATATAATGTCCTAATAAATCAATCTGAGGAACTACACCAAGTGTTTTTACATTAACTATCATGTGTGTCCCAAATGGAAATCGAACCCACAATTTTTAGTTTAGAGACATCAAGGTCTGTGACCATTGGACACTGGTAAAATAATGCGTTTTATTCTGTCAGGTATTGTGCATCGCCGCTCTGGTAGCCGCAGTGGCCGCCCAGTCCGACCACGGCCACCACAGCCACCACCACGCCTACTCCGCCCAGCACATCTCGCGCCACGACGGCAAACCAGAAAAAGTCACTGTTGAAGTGAAAGACAAACACGGACATCATGAACTTCACTACGATTACTACGTAAGTACGCCCTTACATAGAGTATCAATAAAATATTATTATTTGTATAAAATAAAAAGTCAACGTTACAGGACACGGCGCACATCAATATAATAGAATAGAATTGGATAGAAAACTTTTTATTTGCAAGAAAGGTATACAAGCAGGCAAGAAATAAAGATATATAAGATTAAAAGAGAGAGAAATAAACAAATGGACAATTAACTGCTTGTGCCCATCTGACAAAAAGGGTGACCGCCAGGGCTTGTCTTGAAACTGATTTTCAGCGGGGGCCCTCTGTTGTCACGGCGTACCCCTGCTGACGGAGATGCAAGAGGAGAAACATGAACACCACTATGATTATTATGTGAGCATGTTACTCACCCTGCCCTAAAATCGTACACGTTAACTTTGCAAAAGAAAAACAATGTTTTACGGAGTAATTTTTTTGATCCAACACAATGATTGATATTTTTGGTCTACCAGGCTCACCCTAAGTACGAGTTCGAGTACAAAGTAGAGGACAAGCACACCGGCGACCTCAAGAGCCAGCACGAGACCCGCGACGGAGATGTCGTGAAGGGCTACTACTCTCTGCACGAGCCTGATGGTTCCGTCAGGGACGTGCACTACCACAGCGACAAGCACACCGGGTGAGTTTACAAATTATAACAAACCTAATCAATTAGATCTTAGATAAGTCAAAATAACCGTTCGTAGATTTAGATTTTCGATTAAAAATGCACTTTCTGGTCCGTGCTGCAGCGTACGAATTTAAAAATTAGATTTCTTGACTTGTTCTATGCATTACCTAAAAAAAATTAATTCAAATACATACTAACATGTTTTTCTTTTTACAGATTCGAAGCCGCCGTCAAGCACACCACCCACCACCATCACCACTAATGTGTATCAAATGTTACGATTATTCTGTATGTTGCATATTAGTTTAAGTGTTGAATGTTGATAAGTATAATTAATGAATATTCTCTAGTATTTCTTTGTATTATTCAACATATTAAGCTCCTTGAATAGAACAAAAAGTTTCCAATGGCAAAAAAAAAGATTAACTAAATATTTTGAAGGAAAAATATTTAATTTTTTTTTATTAATGAATAATACAGTTCTTTTTATTATTATTACAAGCTTTTTAGAAGCTTTATTATTATTACAAGCTTTATATTGACTTCACTTGTTAGTATGTGTGGGACAAATCTTGCAACTGAATTTAAGACCACTTCTCCCCAACCGATTGAGCTGAAATTAATTGGGTATGCTTATGTAAGTACGATGACAATGCAATAGTATGGTACCATTAAGCTGGTCTGATGATGGAGTCAGGAGCTGGCCATAGCAACTCCTAAACGAAACGGCAGAAACTCATCGAATATGGGTTCGTTGGATTTGTCTTTTCGAGTAGTTTAGTGCTAGATGATTTCCAGGGTCCTGATGATGGAGTCAGAAGGTGGCCATAGGAACTCTTAAACGAAACGGCGGAAACTTATCGAATTTGGGTTCGTTGGATTATACTTCCCGAGCACTTTCGAACTCCTCCTATGTTCTTCTGATGAATTTCGTTGCGGGTCCAATAACAGTTTAACTTTCCCCCGGGACAAACTTGACCTTCATTGGTTGGGTTTTTGTGGCGGTCAAGCTGTAGATGCTGGCTACACAGGAGTTGCAGTGGTGGGAACGAGAGGTGGGAATAGTCCCGTTCCGGACGTTCCCGAGCACTTTGGTGCTAAATGATGACCAGGGCACTGAGATTGAGACACAACTAAAAAGTGTAAAATAACATTATAATAAAAAATAACTTTTTTAAAACAAGCTTTATCCTGAAATGCAGTTGTACTAAAAAGAAAAAAATAATTGTATGCTAGGTTCAAAGAATTTCGAAAGCTTGTAACACAAACAGAAAAAAAGAGAAATAAATTCCATGCGCTATACAGACTTAATGAAATAAAAGTAAATTGGAAACTACATACCTATTTAGGCCCGGTTTTTTGATTCGTAGTTAAAATAACCAATGGTCTTGATATATGTCAAATGACAAGTGGTGACAATGACAATGGTTCGCTTGAATTCTACATTTTTTAAACTATTTGTTTACATTTTGTTAATATTTAACCATTAGTAGAAAATTTAACAATTAGTTATTTTAAAACTAAGAATAAAAAAACTGGGCCTAGGTGTAAATTTTTTTCATTTCGGAATCTTTATGAAAACTGTACTACCTGAGTTATGTAAATTACATGAAATTTTATTATGTTAATATGCCGACAACATTTTAAGGGTTAATTTGAGCAGTCCATTTTTTCCTAGCCAATATATAGGTATCTAATGTCTCAAAATTACAGAGAACTTGTTCGGCAAATATAATAATAATTAAATCAAAATAATGTTCTTTGTATAGCATTATTTCTTAAAGTTGAACTGAAATTCTATTTTGCGTCTTTTCTAACACTTTATGCCGTTCAATAATGCAGTCCTGACGATCGACCGACATGAGTCAGCGACTTTTCGCCGACAAACAAAAACGGTGACAAGATTCTGAAATAAGGCCGCCGACACCAAGTCGCCGGACTTGGTGTATTATCTACAAGTGAGATGGATTTAAAAAAAATGCAGGATGAATGTTAAATGTACCTTACTGTCACCTTTTTTAACCGACTTCAAAAAAGGAGGAGGTTATTTAAAATAAGTTATATTATGCAAGCATTTATAGGGCTTGCGATTCGACTCAAGTAGGTATGTCACATCGCCTGCAGAAGCCAAAAATATACCTATTAGTCCAGTCATTATAGTAAGTTCACCTCGGAATTCGAGATACCCAGCTGTAAGTCTGTAAATACGTGTATATTGACACCCTAAAAGTTGTCTCAAAAGCTACATATGGTAGGGTGTAAGCAACTATTAAATTTCAAGGTCAACGGTCACAAAAATCGGTTTTTTGCGCTTTTTTTAGAAATATCTCATTTCCTGTGGGTTTTTTGCTATTTGTATTTATTATCAATATCGTAGAATACTAAATTCTCTACAAATTTTGTTTAAAAACTTTTTTTATACGGTGAACCGTTTTCGAGATAGAGGGCGGAGAGCGCGCGGTCACTGCATCACTTCAGGTCTACTTAAGCGGTTTAGATTTTTCATACAAAAGGATTTTCCCGCTAATTCCTGTGGGAATTTCGGGAATTCCTTGTTGTAACTAAGCTTTGAGTTTACTAAGGTACCTACATGCCAAATTTCAAGCGTCTAACTTCCGTTAAGCGTTTAGATTTTTCATACAAAAGGATTTTCCCGCTAATTCCTGTTCCCGTGGGAATTGTAGCTTATGGGAACTTTATTAAAATCGGGAATTGTCTCTAATGAAGCCGCAGCCTTAGCAGCCAAGTCAGCTGCCTCATTACCACCAATGCCTACATGAGCCTTGACCCATATAAACTCGATGGTTAATCGTGCAACATGAGCTTTATGGATTAAGTGGTGTATATTAACAGCAATCTGATTTCGAGTGTTAGGATTAGAAATTTCGGTGAGGCCGGACTTACAATCTGAAAAGATAATAGCGCGCTTGACTTGGTTGTCGATGATCCATTTACAAGCTTTTTCCATTGCAAAAAGTTCGGCCTGGAAAACTGAGCAGTAATGGTGGAGTTTTAGTTTTTTGATAGTACGGTCGTTATTTGGATGTATTACAACATACGCGGCTCCTACTCTGTCATCGTGTCTGCTTCCATCTGTATNTATTATCTTTTTATTTTAAAATTTTATAAAGAGAAAAAGAGAGACAACTTAGTACTTATTCTTGTCTATAGAGTTCTAAAACATCCTACCACGGTGACAAAATTCACCTGTGAGCGCGAGTCCTTATTTGCATACTTTTGTGCTATAGCTGTAGAATATTCCACTGATAGAACCTTTTGGTGGTGGTCACGAGAAGCATTCAGATGCAGACAGCGCAGGTCTGGTCGTTGTAGAAATCCTTGGCAGGAGACACTTTTTGCAGCATTTTGTCGAAAATTATTATGATGATGATATATGAAAGTTACAGCAATAGGTGTAAGTATTTTCATGTAATTTCAAACATAATTTCTTAAATTTAGCTCTTGAAGAGTTTTTGTTTGTTGTGAGGCTGTTTTAGTTTAATGGGGTCTTTTTTTTTTTTTTTTAAATTTGGGCATTTTTTAATTTCAGAGAGAGCGCGGCGCTATCGGTTTACGCGTTGCTCTCTCCTACGTGATTTAGAATTTTAATTGTTGAAAGATTTTAGGTTGCTAACTATGTTTTCAATGTGGGTGGTAAATGTTGTTATGGAATCTTGCTTGGTTATAATTTGTTGGAAATTGAATGGGTCGATGTTGTAAATTTGGCAAACTATATTATGGCTAAGTCTTGTTGATTGAAATCTTGGGCAGTCCTGAACGAGATGCAACATTGATTGGGTGGTTATATTATCACAGGGACATGTGTCATTGTCAGTAATCTTGAATCTGTGGAGGTATTCTTTATGGTATCCGTGGTTTGTGAGTAACTGAGTAATAGAAAAGGAGGGTTTGATATGTGATATGAACTCGATAAGATTTTCATACGAAGGGAGCCAGGATTTAGTGTACGCGCAATTATCTGGTGTAGAGTAGAGTTTTTTGGATTCCTGTTCTGATATTATTTTATTTTTGTGTTTAATGTAGCTTATGGGAACTTTATTAAAATCGGGAATTGTCTCTAATGAAGCCGCAGCCTTAGCAGCCAAGTCAGCTGCCTCATTACCACCAATGCCTACATGAGCCTTGACCCATATAAACTCGATGGTTAATCGTGCAACATGAGCTTTATGGATTAAGTGGTGTATATTAACAGCAATCTGATTTCGAGTGTTAGGATTAGAAATTTCGGTGAGGCCGGACTTACAATCTGAAAAGATAATAGCGCGCTTGACTTGGTTGTCGATGATCCATTTACAAGCTTTTTCCATTGCAAAAAGTTCGGCCTGGAAAACTGAGCAGTAATGGTGGAGTTTTAGTTTTTTGATAGTACGGTCGTTATTTGGATGTATTACAACATACGCGGCTCCTACTCTGTCATCGTGTCTGCTTCCATCTGTATAAATTTGCCAATATTCCTTAGTATTTAATTTATCTACATCTTCAGCGGAGGAAATTTCTTGAAAATTGATGGAGGGTCTTAAAGATGGATGGAGAAGTTCTATTGTGGATGCGGGAGTTTCTATAGAGACATCTTCAGGTATAACTGTTGTGGTACCAAGAATTTTAGTTCTTTCAGTATTAGCTATTTCTGTTATTTTAGCTGTCAATGGTATTAATTGAGCTAGACTAATAGATATTGGAGTACTGATAGTACGAAAGCCTTGAACAATTTTGATCGCAAAGAGCCGTTGTATGGAAAGTAGGCGTTTTCGAACACATTTATATTTGAGTGCTCCAGACCAAATACTAGCTGCGTAAGAAATAATGGGTTCGATGACTTGTTTATAAATTATTTTGATATTTTCTGGATGAATTCCCCATGTGGGTCGTACAAAGGTGACAATTTTGTAAAATATTTTTTTAACTTTATCTATCGCGTGTTGAGAATGCTTAATGAAATTTAATCGTTTATCGATAATAATCCCTAGATATTTAATTTGATCTACAAAGGCTATATTATTATTTTGTCCATGAACTTTAATTTTACAATATTCTGATTTGTTAGTAAATCCAATTACTTGTGTTTTAGATGGTCCAAATTCTAATTTAACGCTCTCACCCCATTCTAAAATTTTATTTAGTGCTAAGTTGGTAGATGATTCTAGATGCTGAATGTTATGTGAGTGAACAATTAATAAAACATCATCTGCATATGCTTGGAGGTAACATCCGGAAGGCAATGTATTACTGCGAGCAATATAGATGTATAGTATTTTCCAGTTTTACAGTTGTTAATTATTATGCTCAACGACTGCAAATTCCAACAAAGTTCAGTTTTGGGATGCAAATGGTGTATTGATAATGAAATTAACGATAAGCAATATTGAGATCTTGAACCTGCTTAATACCGGTTTTCCAAATAAAAGTACAGCACAGAGTGGACACATTTCAGTGCAATGCGACATACGAGTGCATTTCTTTATTGCAAAACGGTTTGATAACTCGAATTCAGGCGATTATAAAAATCGCCGAATTTTAATTATCAGTATCAGTTCACCACTGCACTTCACAAGGATAACAGTAACAATGTTCTTTAAGGTAATTGAATAAATTGGAAATATTTTATTATTCGACTTCAAAGAAAGGAGGAGGTTCTCAATTGGATATAATGTCCTAATAAATCAATCTGAGGAACTACACCAAGTGTTTTTACATTAACTATCATGTGTGTCCCAAATGGAAATCGAACCCACAATTTTTAGTTTAGAGACATCAAGGTCTGTGACCATTGGACACTGGTAAAATAATGCGTTTTATTCTGTCAGGTATTGTGCATCTCCGCTCTGGTAGCCGCAGTAGCTGCTCAGTCCGACCACGGCCACCACGAGCACTACCACGCATACTCCGCCCAGCACATCTCGCGCCACGACGGCAAACCAGAGAAAGTCACAGTTGAAGTAAAAGACAAACACGGACATCATGAACTTCACTACGATTACTATGTAAGTACGCCCTTATATAGAGTATCAGTAAAATATCCTTATTTACAAAAATAAAAAGTTAACGATACAGGACACGGCGGACATGAATATAATAGAATAGAATTGAATAGAAAACTTTTTATTTGCAAGAAAGGTATACAAGCAGGCAAGAAATAGATTAAAAGAGAGAGAAATAAACAAGTGGACAATTAACTGCTTGTGCCCATCTGACAAAAAGGGTGACCGCCAGGGCTTGTCTTGAAACTGATTTTTAGCGGGGCCCTCTGTTGTCACGGCGGTCTTGCATCTCCGTCAGCAGGGGTACTGCTGACGGAGATGCAAGAGGAGAAACATGAACACCACTATGATTATTATGTGAGCATGTTACTCACCCAGCCAAAATCGTACACGTTAACTTTCAAAAGAACAACAATGTTCTACGGAGTAATTTTTTTGATCCAACACAATGATTGATATTGTTGGTCCACCAGGCTCACCCTAAGTACGAGTTCGAGTACAAAGTAGAGGACAAGCACACCGGCGACCTCAAGAGCCAGCACGAGACTCGCGACGGAGATGTCGTAAAGGGCTACTACTCTCTGCACGAGCCTGATGGTTCCGTCAGAGACGTCCACTACCACAGCGACAAGCACACCGGGTGAGCTTACAAATTATAACAAACTTAATCAATTAGATCTTATATCTAAGATTTGACTTATCAGTCAAAATAACCGTTTGTAGATTTAGATTTTCGATTAAAAATGCACTTTCTGGTATCGGTGCTGCAGCGTACAAATTTAAAAATAAGATTTCTTGACTTGTTTTATGCATTACCTAAAAAAAAATGAATTCAAATACATACTAACATGTTTTTCTTTTTACAGATTCGAAGCCGCCGTCAAGCACATCACCCACCACCATCACCACTAATGTGTATCAAATGTTACGATTATTTTGTATGTTGCATCTTAGTTTAAGTGTTGAATGTTGATAGGTATAATAAATGAATATTCTCTAGTATTTCTTTGTATTATTCAATTAAGCTCCTTGAATAGAAGAAAAAGTTTTAAGAGCTCGATGTTTCCAATGGCGCTCTCGAACGGTAACTAGGTATAAACTATAACCGGTGTTTTTGTATGGAGATTGACAGATTTTTGATGGTTGTCAAAGTTAAAGTACTACTGTACAACCTGTATTAGAAACGCAAGTTCATCGGCTTAAACCAAAGAAGAAGAACCTGTATTAGGTTATTTGGGGATCGGGCATAATAAGTTATATTTTAAAATGTATTACATAGTTTGTTGGTTTCTATAAATAAATTAACGCAAGTAAATCATTACATAGTATAAAACAAAGTCGACCTATGATATAAAAGGTTTGTGAAAATATCAGTAATTTTAATGTTTTATGCCCAAATAACGAGAGCTATCATTTTAGCGTTCACCAGTTGGCACCGCTGTAGAGTAGGTCACTGTCACCTTGTTAGTAGCGAAGACAGTGGCGCTAATTAACGACCGTATTCACAAACTTTACTATGAGATCTTACAGTGCACAGCGCTATTCAACGCTGTGCGTTCGATTTGGTGCATCACATAAGCCAACATCATTTGTGAATACGGACGTAAGTGCTGAAGTGGTAGGAGGGCTGTCGCATTTACCCTAATCAGGATGGTGCCAGTGTAGAGTCATGTTAATCGCCAGTGGAGCTAACTGTTTAGTGTAGTACGAGTAACAATAGCCCTTAATGAACTAAAAGTAAAATTGGAAACTAGTGTACAATTTTTTAATTTGTGAATGTATGGTGTATGTTTTGTTGGTTGTCCTTAAATAAATAAATAAAATAAATAAATTTCGGAATCTTTATGAAAACTGTAGGACTGCCAGTGCCTGAGTTATGTAAATTCCATGAAATTTTATTCAACAAATTTTTTCATAAATCCTAGGTGCATTGCATTACCCAAGCCGTATAAGGCCTTCTTCTGTCGAGTATTTTCAGTTCTTACATTTGGGAAAAATAATTTATACAAAACGTCCAATATGTTTTACAAAATAAGTGATGAATTTTGTGACGAAAGTTATTATGCCGACAACATTTTTTGAGGGTTAACTTGAGCCGTCCGATATTTTCCTAGCATAATAACATTATTATCTAAAACGGATTTTTTCCCATCCATCTAGGAGGAATTATTTTAATTACATTGAAAAAGTTCTGACTTCTGGTTTTCGATTAAAATTGTCGGGTTGTTGAAATTGAAGTGTCCGTTTATAAATTTAAATTAAAAAGTTAACTAAATATGTGTACGGTGCGATTATTATGTAAAAAAATACTATTTATTTGTTCACTACTTACTGCAAGCTGAAGTGGCAATGGACAGGGCATATAGTACGCAGAACTGACGGCCCATGGGGCAGCAAGGTTCTGGAATGGAGGCCGCGTAGGTACCGGAAAACGCAGCGTGGGACGTCCACCTACAAGGTGGACCGGCGACATCGTAAAGGTAACAGGGAAGCGCGGGATGCAGGCCGCTGCCAATCGATCAACGTGGAAAGCATTAGGGGAGGCCTATGTTCAGCAGTGGACGTCCTATGGCTGAAATGATGATGATGGTGATGATTATTTTTGTTCTTATCTAATGCTTGTCTCAGAAATGGCTAGACTATTATTTATGAATTAACTTAAGCCTCTACTTGAGGAAGGCTATTAATTTTGTCTGTGTTTAAATCTGGAACTAATTGGTAGGATACGGTACTACAATATTTCTGATATCAGTTTGTTCAAGAAGGTTGTTTTTATATGAAGTTTATCGCACATTACAATATGTAACAAAGAACATTTAGCATTAGTTTAACTGTGCTGAATAGTCTGCTCCTGGATGGGCAATACTATAAATTAAGACGAAATAAATTATTGCAATATGTTAGAAAAATTCCTTCACCCATATTCACAAACGATGCTTGCTTAAGTGAAACAGCAAATCGAACGCACAGCGTTGAATAGAGCTCTGTGATTGGTTCGTGTGTCACCCTGTGCATCCACGCGCACTGTGAGACCTCATAGTAATGTTTGTGACTACGAGCGTTACTTATTATTATTCTGTGGTATAGGTATGGCAGCCTGCCTGCCCCTAGATGGGCAAAGAGGTTTAGTTGCCACCTAATAAAAGAGAAATAAATTGTGAAGGTCGCATACGACCAAACTTCATGACCGCGCGTCTGGCCAGCAAGAAACTTTTTTCTAAATTAGTGTTCTTTTCGTTTGGCAATTGTTTCCTAATTTTTTTCGAGCAAGATGCAAAACAAAAAAGTTAATGTTATTTGATAAACATTAATAATTATTTTGTACCTATTTTAATTTTTGCAATCAAAGCTAAGGTTCTTATGAATTTTTAAAAGGTATCTCATAATGGGTATAGTTGTATTCGTTACGTTGGTGTACTAATGTTTTATTTAGCAGTGTGTTATTTTCAGATATGAAATGATACAAAGATGTAGACAAATAATAACAAATTTATTTACAAACTGTTGTATTTATTAATATTGAACCCTATTTACCGATTCAGCAGATTTACACTAGTATGTAGTTACGTCTCTAGTTAATAGACAAATCGCTCTATGTCGCCATCTTGTTGTCTGTGGTAATCTCTCTGCAATAAAACTGCGTCTGCTAAATTTAAACTATTTTTATTTAAATTCATCAGGTTATGGGCCCAGGCCACCTGATTTTTGCATAAAAGTGAACAGTAGAATAAAACAAATAGTTTATCAGCTAGCAAAGTGAGAAATANTGAATTTCGTTGCGGGTCCAATAACAGTTTAACTTTCCCCCGGGACAAACTTGACCTTCATTGGTTGGGTTTTTGTGGCGGTCAAGCTGTAGATGCTGGCTACACAGGAGTTGCAGTGGTGGGAACGAGAGGTGGGAATAGTCCCGTTCCGGACGTTCCCGAGCACTTTGGTGCTAAATGATGACCAGGGCACTGAGATTGAGACACAACTAAAAAGTGTAAAATAACATTATAATAAAAAATAACTTTTTTAAAACAAGCTTTATCCTGAAATGCAGTTGTACTAAAAAGAAAAAAATAATTGTATGCTAGGTTCAAAGAATTTCGAAAGCTTGTAACACAAACAGAAAAAAAGAGAAATAAATTCCATGCGCTATACAGACTTAATGAAATAAAAGTAAATTGGAAACTACATACCTATTTAGGCCCGGTTTTTTGATTCGTAGTTAAAATAACCAATGGTCTTGATATATGTCAAATGACAAGTGGTGACAATGACAATGGTTCGCTTGAATTCTACATTTTTTAAACTATTTGTTTACATTTTGTTAATATTTAACCATTAGTAGAAAATTTAACAATTAGTTATTTTAAAACTAAGAATAAAAAAACTGGGCCTAGGTGTAAATTTTTTTCATTTCGGAATCTTTATGAAAACTGTACTACCTGAGTTATGTAAATTACATGAAATTTTATTATGTTAATATGCCGACAACATTTTAAGGGTTAATTTGAGCAGTCCATTTTTTCCTAGCCAATATATAGGTATCTAATGTCTCAAAATTACAGAGAACTTGTTCGGCAAATATAATAATAATTAAATCAAAATAATGTTCTTTGTATAGCATTATTTCTTAAAGTTGAACTGAAATTCTATTTTGCGTCTTTTCTAACACTTTATGCCGTTCAATAATGCAGTCCTGACGATCGACCGACATGAGTCAGCGACTTTTCGCCGACAAACAAAAACGGTGACAAGATTCTGAAATAAGGCCGCCGACACCAAGTCGCCGGACTTGGTGTATTATCTACAAGTGAGATGGATTTAAAAAAAATGCAGGATGAATGTTAAATGTACCTTACTGTCACCTTTTTTAACCGACTTCAAAAAAGGAGGAGGTTATTTAAAATAAGTTATATTATGCAAGCATTTATAGGGCTTGCGATTCGACTCAAGTAGGTATGTCACATCGCCTGCAGAAGNGCGCATCGCAGCAGCCTTGTTAATTTCAGGCTTATCAAGTTGGGCGGGCAGACGGCGCGAAAACCGTTGCTCGTGTGTGCTTCGCTGTGGTTTCGCTCACAGTGAAATGTTACAGTACGTAAACCACATTTAGAATGAAAACTAAGAGTGAATATCTTATTGAAAATTGATATAATTGCACCATCACTGAACACCTCGGTTAACATTAAGTACCTATGATTGTACCTATTACCGTAACGGATTGAGGTTAATCTGTGACAACGAATACTGTGAAATAATTTGGAAGTGACTGATTTTATGCAAAAACTTTATTCAATCTGGAACTAGTTAGTGACATCATTCGGAACTTCACTAATCTATCTGAATCTTATTGATGAAGATGTTAGAGTCTCTAGAGGTAGACATGAATAAAATCATACTTTATAGTAATTTCATAAGGTACCTACTACAGATTTCGTTGCTAAAAATAACCAAAATCTGCCTGACTACACGATGAAAGTCACTGACCTTCGTTACCGAAATAAATTTTTGACAGATGGCCTTTTTGTCACTTTAAGCTTACTGTCGAAAAGCAAAAGCTTTCCATATAAATTGGCCGTAAATTANTATTTTCTATCGCAGGGCCCCGCGAAGTACGAGTTCGAGTACAAGGTGCACGACGCCCACACCGGCGACATCAAGCAGCACCACGAGTCCCGCGACGGGCACAAGGTGGAGGGCGCCTACAGCCTGCACGAGCACGACGGCTCCGTGCGCACCGTCAAGTACCACGCCGACAAGAAGACCGGGTAAGACGACAACAAATTCATCAATGAGGGTTTTCGCGAATGAAAGATCCGCTAGATGGCGGGACGTGGATGTGGGGTCTGACTGCTGCGTGATTGGTGGATTTTGACATCAATCAATCAATCATGCAGCATTTGGACCTCGCGTCTACGTATTGCCATCTAGCGGATCTTTCATTCGCGAAAACCCTCATTTCAAGCAAACGCTATAAAACAATGGAGCACTTTCGATAGAATTCTTGTATTGATTGAATTTAAGAAAGTTGTTGAATCCTTCCTATAACAAACAAAATAGACTTTACCTACAATATTCAGATTATAATGTAAGCAACTTAAGGCGCTTAGCCTAATCAATATTTATTTTAATTCCAGATTCAACGCTGAAGTGAAGCACACTACCAAACACGTTGAAGAGAAACACCACCACTAAATTGAAAACAATGACGTACATTTAAAATGATGTTGATGTTATATTTATTTTCGTTATTTAGTTTTGATGATAATAAAAAACATGAAAATATTACACGCTTATTTTTATTAAAAGATATTATCATCATAGAAATTACAAAGAACCTTTCAGATCAAGATGAAAGTACTTTTTAATCTATTTCTTACAAATAAAAGACGAACGTTCTCTATGGTAATGGATGGTATGAAAAATGCTTAAATAGTATTTATGAACTTATTTTATATTATGTACCTATTTTGTATAAAATAACTGTAGATGCATTAGAAAAATCTGGTGTCAGACTTGAAGAGATGGCTTACTCAAACCTTTGTAGTTTCGTTTTCATTCGCATAGGGTTAATTCGATTCAAATGCCATAACAAAGAAAGATACGTTGACTGACAACATTATCCTATTTTTAATTATATCAATTTGGTTTATTCGAAAATTAGAATATTTGTGTTAGGTATGTTTCGTTGTAGCTTTTCCTTTTCTCCCATAATCATGTCCTCTCTGTTTTTATAAACCGTCAAACATAGTATTTTTTACTGTCCAACAACTATAAAATTCCTGGAAACGGCGTCACTTCGAGGTGTATTGTGACATCACAAATAAATAATAACAATAAATCTTTAGACAATTTCACACAGCGCCAGGCCAGGTAGCCCCAAAGTACCTAAGCAACTTAATGCTTGTGTTATGGGTGCTAACTTAACGGATATACTACTTTGTATACTTTTTTTTTAATACATACATAGTTAACACCCAGACCCGTCACAGAAATTTAAATTCATCTTTTCAATTTCTGCCCGGCCGGGAATCGAACCCGGGACCTCTCGGCATAGTAGTCCTTTCTGAACCACTACACCAAACGGCCGACAAACTAGTTAGGTAATTACAATACTATACGGATTGTATTTACGTACCTATCTATGTATCTAAGTAAACATGTGGGTCGCTCAAGTCTTAGGATAGAGCCTTACTTGATTCATTTGCAATCATTAATAGTTTCGATATCAACCTTTCACTAAGGGCTTGTTCCCACGGATCATTCCGTTTTTGCAAGAACTGTTTTTTGCAGGATCCCGTTTGACGTTCACTCGAACACAGGGATGTTCGAGTGAACGTTATTAATTCAATTGAATTTGATTCGAATTTGAAACACAAAATGTGTTCACACAACAATCAAAGCAAAACTGAATTACCGAGAAAACGAACCCTTACATTAAAATAAATTGTACTCGAAATAAATTTCGAACATACAGTCGAATGTTTTAGAATTCAGTGTGCCTACCATGAGTTTACGTTAGGTGAGCTCGCTAGCGAATACGTCAAAAAATTCTATGAAGATTTTATTTCTTGAAAGTAGCCGCTAGGGGCGCTGCACAATATGTCATACATTTAAATGTCATTTTTTTACGCAGTCGCTAGCGAGCACACCTAACGTAAACTCATGGTAGGCACACAGCTGAAACTTAAACAAACATGGCCAACTGACATTAAAACATTTTTAATCTGTGCCCTAGTGAGACGACAAAACCTCTCGTTAATTGCGAATTGAAATTATTGTAGTACTTACGTACCTATAGAAATAATTTATAATGCTTTAAAAAACATTTTCATGTATAAAACCGAGACAGATTTCACTGATATAATTTTAAACATAACAAGAATTCATTGATTAGTCGAATTAGCATACTTAGTACAAAACACAGCACAAAATAAATAGGGACCACTATTTACTGTAGTCAACTTAAAATGTACCAATGTAAGTAGATTTTTATTATGATAGAGGCCGGTAGATCTATTCTCATACATAAATCACTGGATACTTAACTTTCACAATATAGTTATTGTCTCATATTAAATGCAATTTGCTTTTTGCATTATAACATAACACCAAAAGCGCGCGTCGTCACCGCGCGTCCTCTATTCTTTTTTTTTAATGCATAACAAGGCAGGTATTTGACCACAATCGCACCTGATGTTAAGTGGGATGCAGTCTAGGATGGTACATATCTGCCCTGTAAGCTTATTCACTCTCGCCTTGAAGAGGCCCGGATTATAGTTTTCGGGAAAGACAGCAGCAGGCAACGAATTCCAGTCCCTAGCTGTTCGCATTATAAAAGAGTCATCGAAACGCTTATTTATTTATTATTTATTTTTATTTATTTATTATTCATTATTGAGCAATTACATATTTGATCCAAATAGCGTCCTAAATCCTTTTTAGGTTTGTCTAGACACTATTGTTCTCTATACAAATAAAAACAAACGTTTTAGTATAAGCATTCACAACACTTTCAGATATACAAAATATTATTTTAGCGAGTGCGCACTACGATGACGAAAGACTCGACGTTCGATCGCGATCGCAGACCGGTTGGTGGAATGTCAACAATATAGGGATGGTACGCTAACCTGCGCTGGTTCCCCGATGATGGAAGGGGGCTGGTGGAATTAATTCGTGTAATTCTTTCGCACATTCTCCGAAGTGCAGCCTGTAGAAAACCGATAGGGATGCTACCTTACGGCGATGGTCAAGTTCCTGGAGCGCCGCTTCAACAAGGACTTATTCTGACTTTTCTAGTTATTTTAACGTTTTAGATTTTTCACAATAACAGTAGATACTGATTTTCTACTGAGCATCATGGTATACTTATTTAAATAAACATAGCCTGATGCTTAATTCTGTTTGATGGCCTGTACGGAAGACCGAAATGTTATAGAGGTAAGTTACGACGAAGTCAATTTCTTTGCACCTACGACAGTTTATAGAGCTGACCACGTCTCGTTGCTCTCTGGCTCTCCACAGTGCATAAAGTGGTCAGTTTACTGTCAGTCATAAGTGCAGAGAAATAGGCTCACTTCTGTTACAACTCCACTATGTACCAGTTTTATTCATATTCGTTGGATTGGAGATGATTTTGAGTATTTTTTATAAAAAATAATAGGAACATATTCATTTAAAACTTTTTATTGTCATTAGTAAAGACTAAATAACAAAAATAAATAAGTTAAAACTACATCGACGTCCATCTAGGTAATTTTGTTCGATTTAGTGATGGTGCTTCTTCTCTTCAACGTGTTTGGTGGAGTGCTTCACTTCAGCGTTGAATCTGAAATTATAACAAAATTGTATTAGATTAATTAGGTACTAATACAAATTTTATTGAAGACTTTACAATATTTACTGTTATTATGTCAGTGTAATCTTTTGAGGATGCTGGGTTAATACAGGATTAAAAAAATAATTATTCCATTGTCACCAAAACATCCCACTACTACAAATTCTAGTACAGTTACGAGAGTACAATATATTGTTTTGTTTCAGCTTTCGCCTGTGAGTCATGATTATTAGCTTATCGTCTTACCCGGTCTTCTTGTCGGCGTGGTACTTGACGGTGCGCACGGAGCCGTCGTGCTCGTGCAGGCTGTAGGCGCCCTCCACCTTGTGCCCGTCGCGGGACTCGTGGTGCTGCTTGATGTCGCCGGTGTGGGCGTCGTGCACCTTGTACTCGAACTCGTACTTCGCGGGGCCCTGTAATAGTAAAATATTGTTCCCATTTGACACCCAATATGATATTTAACGATATTGGTTGTATCAACTTTTTGGACATTTGGTTATTTGCATTATTTTATAGAACTTACATCGTATTTGTGGAAGTCCTTAGGGGGATGAGAGGGCACGTCGTGGCGCTCAATGTGGGTATAGGAGACGGCTGGTTTATGAGAGTGCTTGTGCTCAGCCTCGTGTTTGTGTTCCTCGTGCTTCACTGCGTGTTTCACTTCGTGCTTCACCTCGTGTTTCACTTCGTGCTTGTGTTCCACATGCTTGGGTTCTTCATGCTTGTACTCTTCATGCTTGTGCTCTTCATGCTTGGGCGCTTCATGTTTGTACTCATGCTTTACTTCGTGCTTGATCTGGGTGGAGTAATGATGAGCAGCATTGCAAACGCCTACAAAGGCGATCACGGCAAGGACCTGCATTGGAAAGGAAAACTTATAACAGGCATATTATTATTTTTTGTTTCTCAAAAGATAAAAATGACACTTGGTTAATTTTAATCGTGCTAAGTTCATGATGTAATAAACAATATTTTTTTAAATAATACCTCTAATTTGAAAATAATTTTTAATTACCTTAGTGAGATACATTTTAATTTTTTGTGTTGTTGGATTGAACAGCGTTCTTTAACTGATGCTGAAATTGAAATTTGTCCCCAATTTATACATCAGTGTCAATTAAAAATTAAATGTAAGTATAGTACGGAGCCGTTAAATACTTTTACCCAAAACTTTCAAGACGAAGGCCGCACACTCCCTTATTGGCGATGTGGTTGTAGTGTACCTACATTAGGTAGTGATTATTATATTTTTAACTGCATTAGATGCCTTTTTTTCAACTAAAAGATGTTTAATAAGTACAGTTCTATGATGGCATTTGCTATTGTTAACAAATATTTAGAGATTTTATTTTATTATTTATTTAGGTAGGTACAGCAACAGAATAGTAATTAGTGTGATAAGAAAAGGTACATCAAATATAATTTTTGACCCAAGCTAGGCAAGATTAATCTAAGATCTAATGAAAAGCTCTGAAACTAGTGGTCATATCATCCCGATTTCACGATTAGAAATGAGCAGATGGTCTTTCAATACTTTCTTATTGGTCAGTTTTATTGTTATTCAATATATCGTACGTAATGTACTTTTAATTTCCATTTTGGAAGGAAACATATTAGGCATTTAATTCACAGAGTAAAGAATTGGTTTTCTGTTTGAAATAATTTATTGCATTAAATAAGTAACATAACATTCAACAGTTGTATTTATAACTGGTATAACATTGTCTTAAATTAGTCCGTATTCATTGCAAAGTTTATTGATGTTTGTGTTCTTCAGTGTGGTGGTTGGTGGTGTGCTTCACTTCAGCGTTGAATCTGTAAAATAGAAAATTTTTAGTTATGTAACTATTTAAGACAAAGCTGTTGGGCCCGATTCTATTTTGTATGAAGAATCGGCCGATACCAAATCGGTGTAATGTGCATGTACGTCCATACTGATGAACAGCCCGACCTAACTATCAGCCAACTAAAAGTTGGTGGTCTGCGCCTAGGCTTAATGTTGTTATAATGGAACAATACAGGGTGTCTAATGTTTATGATTTTCAACCGACTTCAAAAAAAGGAGGAGGTTCTCAATTCGACCCGTATGTTTTTAGAAAAAAGATTTCGAGGACAAAACTGTCATACCCAGCCTTCTTGTCGGCGTGGTACGTCACAGTGCGGACGGAGCCGTCGTGTTCGTGCAGGCTGTAGACGCCCTTAACCTCGTGCCCATCGCTGGTCTCGTGCTGTTCCTTGTAGTCGCCGGTGTGGGGGTCGTGGACCTGGTACGCGAACTCATACTTGGAGGGAGACTGTGAAGAAAATAATTGATTGTCGTGTCGCCCTCTATCGGTTTGAGGGATATTATAATAGCAAATAGTACATAACTGGAACCTCTATTCGGCTACTTTCTTCAGTTTAATTAGCTTTATTTTGAATTCATTTTTGTTTCTGAAAATATGTGCAAGGTATAGTTTTGAAAAGCTAATTTGAAACTGGATAATGACGCTCCATTAATTTCAAACCCTGAGTTTTGCTAAATCGGGTTATTTAAATTAGTTTAATTTATTTAATAAACAGTCTTAATTTTCCATGACTGCTACAAGTACGTATCACCAAATTAATATTCTGCCACGACACCACTCTAGTTTTCATAAAAATCACGACAGCATGAGCTATCTGATGTTTTGCGGTGACGACTCTTCAATTAAATAGGTGATTATTATTTGTACTGTGCCTATACTTACGTCATACTTGTGAAAGTCCTTAGGGGGTTCCGCGGGCACATCATGGCGCTCGATGTGGTACGAAGAGAAGGCTGGCTTGTGCTCATCGTGCTTATGTTCTTCATGCTTGTACTCCACAATCTGAGGCTGTTCATGTTTGTATTCTACAATTTGGGGTTCTTCATGTTTGTATTCAACAATATGGGGTTCTTCGTGGTGATCATCATGGTGGCTCTGTACCACGTAGTGAGTGACTGGAACCACTTTAGTGATCACGTGTTCTTCTTTGGTCTGAGGCTCGTGGTGGATATCGTGGCGCACGATGCTTTGGGAAGAGTATGCGTGATGCTCTTCAGCCAGGCAAGCGCCCAGGACCGCAAGGAGGGCTATGGTCTGTGCAAAAGAAGATTATTAGTTTTAACAGATTCTCTTCTCTATATCTAACAGCTTTTTGAAACTATGATATTGCTTTGTTAAGCAACTTAGTAATCGGAATACTTAGATGGTACTGAATGCCATATTATGCCACTGTCGCACACACAGTGTCTAGCTGTTTTCAGGGTGCGCTTTTACATAGAAACACAATAATTGCAGATAAAACAATATTTACTCTATTTACCTTGACGGACATCTTTCTTGGTTCCAGATGTATGTGGATGAATGAATTGAACACTTAAAGTGATACCATTGTAGAGCAAAAGCTTGGTTTTATACCCTTTAGCCCTGGCAATTTGTGATGATTAGTCATCTTTATTACCGGTTTGTTTTAACTTTACCCCAGTTTTCCCTAAAGGTCAGAAAAATCAGGGCAATTTTTGCCAGTCTTACGACTTAATTAGCACTTAATGTACCTTTATTATGTCATTTTGCTTACATTGAGTGCATTTTTGTTTCAACTTTATGTAATGTAGCAGCAAAAGTACGTCTGAACTAATTGATTTATAGACCGCTTGATTTACCATTGTCTAGTAAAATAAAATAATTACTCTTTTGATAAATATGTTATCATAGAGCATACCTATTTTAGATTATTATAATTCCTGTGATGTATTTTAACATAAAATAAAACATGGAAGGCACTTACTTAAATTCTGTTTTATTATACTGGCAAAAATGTTGAACATAAAAACAAAAAACCAAATCAATAAGAGTAAAAGTGTTGTAAAATTAAAACCGAAGAAACGTGGGTAAACTGGTACAACACCTGTTCCATGCAAGGTCGTACTTTCGTTCACGCAAAAAGTATATCACACATAAATTATAACCAGTTTCGGTTGTTTTACATTGTTATTGCAAAAATTTGGATTTCGAAGTTTTTACTGTATTCGTATAAAAAACAGCTAACGCATTGTAAAGGTATTAGTTTGATTCGAACATTGAAGTGGTCAATAATCAATTAAGAATTACTTTAGAGACCATTTTTAAACTCTGCCACAATGCTTTTCAAGGTAAGCGTTTTTAACTTGAATTGAAGTCATTTTCTCTTGATTATAGGTGCTTTTAAAATAGTGTTTTTTTTTATAATTAAAAACTTAAATCAATAGAATGTCTTTCTGCAAGTATTTCATTTAGATTAAATCGTAAGTGAAAGTTTACATTAAACCGTCCAAAACAAAATAATTTTACAATTCCAGTATTGGGAAATTACGAGACTATCTAACGCCCGTATTTACAAACCATGCTTGTATAAGTGAAGCAGCAAATCAAACTCACAGTGTTGAATAGAGCTCTGTGATTGGTTCGTGTGTCACCCTGTGCGCACTGTAAGACCTCATAGTAATGTTTGTGAATACGGGCGTCAGATAGAATGTAATCTTTACATTATGTATCCAATTCTTTAATAATCTTGTAGATCTTACTTGCCGCATCTCTCGCTGTCGCGATGGCGCGCCCACAAGAAGGCCACGGCCACGAACACGAGCACGGACACGACCACCACGTTGGCCATTATGTAAGTATCTCGTTTATTATTTTTATCTAATAAATCCATCGGTTTGTGTTAAAAGAAGAGTCAACAATTAGTGAGCAGAGTGGGGTAAATAAATCGATGAAATAAAAACAACACTCCAGCTATTTCTATGTACAGTCACGGAATGAAAAGGTTCGTCAGTTTTCAAATTGATTCCTTCAACGAATCGCGAGCACATATTACCTTTTGAAACTATATTACAGAATAATCTCGAGTTAGAGAAAAAAATCTTTAACTGTTCGTCAGTAAAGTTCAAAATTATTCAGATCAAAGTTTTTATCTTGTCAAGAAGATTAGATTGATAAACTACTTATAGATGACCCACGCTGAACTGTCCCACCAAACTCAATGACAGTGGGGCGCTACCATCGTTCAACTATATGGTTTCCAACAT
This sequence comes from Ostrinia furnacalis, assembly GCF_004193835.3. Taxonomy (NCBI): domain Eukaryota; kingdom Metazoa; phylum Arthropoda; class Insecta; order Lepidoptera; family Crambidae; genus Ostrinia; species Ostrinia furnacalis. Next base: position 354,992 of record NW_021134630.1, read on the forward strand.
GGCAAAAATCGGAACCAGCGATTCGGTATTGACGGTGGCGCCCCACTGTCAATCTCATTGATAAGACAATTCAGTATTTTGGAACTATAAAACCTTCTTGTTGGTTCAACCTGCCATTATTATTTCTATTAAATAAAAAAAACTATTGTCAATTGGTCAATGTCATCCATCATTGCATTGCACTGATGGGATAGAAAAATAAACAAGCAAAACCTTATTCGTTAGCAAACGTCATATTTATTTAAATGTTAGCAGCACTGTTTCTTGCACTGTTATATTGGCAGGTTTGACTCTTACAGTACCTAGTGCAAGCGAAAACCGACACTAAGGTGACGAACCTTTTTATTCCGCGACTGTACTATAGCGTAAAGCAACAAGAGTTGTTTGTACCACTG